>NC_059436.1:37040178-37172678 GCF_021028975.2 Sphaerodactylus townsendi | reverse complement strand
GAAAGGATGAAGCTGAGAGAAGAGTGGCTCATATTGCCAGATGCAAGAGTGAAGAAAGTTCTCCCCATCCTACAAGAGACACTCGTGGCGAACAAAACCGGTACTGAAAGTTCAGGTTATGTAGTGTTGTTATGCTCTCAGGAAGGGTGTGTGGTTTTGTTGCAGAAAACATGCTTTGCGTGCAAGAGATCATACCCTCTCTGGTTTTTTTTTAAAAAAATCTCAGGTAACAGGTGTTAGGAAAGCTCTCTGCCAGACATCTCTGAAGAGCCTGTCAGTCAAACCACATAATATTAAGCTAGAGACCAATGTCTGTCTTGGTACAAGACAGCTTCATGTGTTCCTATGGCAGAGCAAGGGAAACTGGGAGTGCCAGTGAGCAGCTCAGCGTCATGTCAACCCAAAAACAGACAGATGAGGATGTCTTGAAGGAATGGCACAAGGAAGTTGCGTCGGGAACGGAGAAGAATTTTGGCATATTAAAAGGACCAACTCTAAAAGAAAACAAGGAGTTTGGATTTATACCCCTCCCTTTCTGTCCTGTAAGGAGACTCAAGATGGCTCACAAACTCCTTTCCCTTCCTCTCCTCACAACAGACACCTTGTGAGGTAGGTGGGGCTGAGAGAGTTCAGAGAGAACTGTGACTAGCCCAGAATCACCCAGCAGACTGCATGTGTAAGAGTGGGGAAATAAATCTTGTTCCGTAGATAAGAGTCTGTCACTCATGTGGATGATGACTGGGGAATCAAGGCCAATTCTCCAGATTAGAATCCACTTGTTCTTAATTACTACAACACTCTGGCTCTCTAGACCAGGGGTCCCCAAACTTTTTAAACAGGGGGCCAGTTCACTGTCCCTCAGACTGTTGGAGGGCCGGACTAAAAAAAAACTATGAACAAATTCCTATACACAAATGATTATAAAATGTTTGATTTCACCTTTCAACCTTTCTGTCATGGTCTATTTTTAGAACAGTGACCAAAGTATGTCAAGTACAGGGTGGGCTCCAAATATTGTTGGGGAGGCTGTGGAATACCTTCCCCTGTAGAAAAAGCAGAACTTCTTCCCCAATGAAGCATTCCATCTAACCCAGGATTAGATATCTTCCTGGGTTCTTCCTCCCTAGCAGCCAGCAAGCGATTCACCAGCCTGGCTGATGCCAATGGGAGTGAGGCGGAACAGAAAGCCTGAGAGCAACACATGGAGTAGCCGAGAGGGAAGGGCGGAGCAGGAGTTGCCACGTGTAAGGTTTCCAATTCTGGGTCAGAAAATTCATGGAGATTTGGGGTGCCAAAAGCGAAATGTAATTGCAATCAACTTAGCCCGTTGGGGGGCCAGGGTTCCTCCTCTCCCTCGAGCCCCCACTGCACATGAATGGAGCCATCGCCGCCATGCCTGGCGGGCCGGATAAATGCCTTCAGGGGGCCACATTTGGCCCCCGGGCCGTAGTTTGGGGACCCCTGCTCTAGACAAAAGAGATTAACGTATACTACCCAGACTGAATTTGGAGGGAAATTTCCTTGCAAACCAATGCGCTCTTTCTGGCAGAAATGCAACTTCTGTTCTTCTCATCTGCCACGTGGCACCTACATGTTCAGGGGCAACGGAAGATCATTTCAGCAAAACAGCATATAGGAAACCAGTGTAAGATACAACTGTAGCTTTCAGCAAACCCAAGGCCATTCACGATGCAGACTTTCTGGTAATGGCAGACTTTTTCTTCACCACCCTTCGAACAGTGAGATTTATTTAAATACTGTCACTCCATATAAGCCTGTTTAAAACACTCCACATAAGATCCAGTTTAAAAAGAATGAATTAAAAAAATGTTGTTGAACTGCTCCTAAATGGCAAAGATGGGGCCGCTGTCGCCATTTGAGGAGTAAGTTCCAACAAGGTTTGAAAACTGCAGCATTGATAATACATCCTGCTAATGGTGCAAGTTAGTTGCTTCCCATTCCAAGTATCCAGTTTCTGCCAGGAACAAAGGTGGTGATGGGATGAACCACTTTGTTGTTCTGGCTAGGTCATATCTAGCAGTTGTCCAAGCCAGCCACTTGGATGCTTTCTACCCAAATGTTCTGGTTCCTGCCGGCCCTCGGACTGCTGGGCAAGTCACCCCCTCCACAAAATGCAGACACGGGCCTTTGCTGGCAGCCAATCAGCAAGACTCACCACTGTCATCCTTTCTACTTGCCAAATCAATTTTTCTCCTCAAAAGGCAGGGAAAAGCAAGCGAGCCAGTATCCACAACGCACAAACAGATGGGACTGCACAGTAACAAGAAAGACCGACACTCACAGAACCATTTGGAGGGAAGCGCTCAAGGAAGCCATAGCTAGTTGATGTACTTGATACAGAAGGAGAGCACAGGGCAGGGGTGAACTATGAAAGCTACCCATACAGCATGCTCTGGAGTCGGGCAGAGGTTGTGCTGGCATGAGAGGCAGAAACCTGATTTTTACGTTTACACCAGTGGAAGAATATTATCTAGGGAAACTCGTGCTTTGCAGAATTGAAAGTTCAACCTAGAATACTAAACTGTATAGACCCCAACTGATCTAGTAATAACTGCCGAACCCAATGGGAGTGGCCGCACCCATTTGTAGCCCCTGCTCCTCCTCTCCAAGCCAGGAGAAAGCAAATGAGCCACGTCAGAGCAAATTGTGAGGCGTTTCGAAAGGAAACCTGCCCTCCAAGAATGGCATCGGCCGTGAACACTCCAGTCATCCTTGGGGACCAGGAGAATAGGGAGAAAAAACATCTGCAATGAGATCGAGAGGATTGCAGCTGGTGATCTGTGGACGGAGGCGGAGTGCTCACAGGGACATGTGGGGTTACATGTGGGGGTGGCATGTGGGGAGGTGGCAAATCACATTGCACACTCTCCCCTTGGTCCTGCCAGGCTGCTCCTTTGGCCTGTGGAGGCTCTGCCGGCTGAAGGACCAGCCTGGTGGGGCCGGGCCAAAGTGTGGCCAGCAGCAGGCTCCCGCAAACTAAGGTAAGTGGGGTGTGTGTGCGGGGGCAGTACTCCCAGAGCAGGTGTTGCCCTGGGCGTCATTTCCTCCCCGCCCCCCTCATGCCTCTGTCTGTAGAGTACTTGCACTAAAATGGTGAGTGGGAGGGGAAGAAGTACAAGAGGATGGACAACTTTTTTTTAAAAAAAAAAAGGTATCATGACATTTTCCTTGTGCTTCTGGCTGTTCCTTGATGCTTTCAACATTTGCTTTTCATTTAGCATAAAGTTACTGTTTTATGACAACTGGTTTTAATATATCGCATGCTACCTTGAGCACATATGGCAGAAAGATGGGTGGAAGCTATTTTAAACAAATCAAACAAAAAAAATATCTGGGAACAGGGCAGGAGCATTTTTTACGGCTGAAGAGCCGAATCCCAGGCACAGGGGGGCCTTCACTTTTCTATTTTTAGATAACAGCCACCATTACAGGGCGAGCTTGAGAACGATCATGTTTTGACTTATGTTCAAAATACATTTGTCTGAAAGGAGGCTCCTGTAATGTTCAAAGGCATGCAGCGCTTTTTACAAAACGGATGGGCCGGTCTGATAAAAGGTGTCATGGACTCTTCATCTTTTTGTCTGAGGAGCCAGTATGGCTCCCTGCCTCTTCTTGTGATTTTTAAGCTGTTCTAAGAGAAAAGTTGGTAGGGAAAGGTGGTGATTCATAGCATTTGCCCAGCTGGGAGCCGAAGTTCTAAGCAAAAGTCCAGATTGCACCAGCGTGCATCACCACCGGAGCAGCAGAGCTGTAGTAAGGCACATTCCTCTGAGAGGCTGTGCGGCCAGGCTATGAAAGTTTACAACCTTGAAATATAAAAAGAAAATGTCCGCCACTGAAACAAATCTTTCCTACGATTACAATTTTTATCAGATTTATAGCACTGCGCTCTACTTTTCATAGAAAATATGAAATAACTTTTTTTATATAGAAAATATGAAATAACTGATATTTTTATAAATTGAGTTCTTTCCTGGAGGTTTTATGCTGGTTACGGTTATGACCGGCTATAAATTACGTCCAAGTTGGGTCCATTTTACTGCATCATCCTTCTTCACTTTCTAAAAACAGATTCCGAGGTTGGTTTCCAGTTCCATCTCCTTCACCCGCTCGCTTCTATTTTTCTTGCTTACTTCTGACTTGCACTTAGCGCTAAAATGCTTGCCTTATTTGCACCAAGCTGCAGAAGAAAAGCACCATGCAATACGTCCTGATCATGGCCCCCTCTGCCTCTCTAAGTGTGTGCTCCTGGAGGAGGATGCAACAGGACAGAGCATTTGACAAAATTAGAGGAGCTATAAAACAGGTCCAGTCTGTTTGTGCACCTTGAGACAGCGTTGTTTCTCTAGACTACCCATTTGTGATTGTGGCACAACGCATTTGTGATTGTGGCACAAACCAGATAGAAGATGTAAAACATTATATTTTGCATTGCCCTATGTTTGATCACATTAAAAACTTATATCTTAAAAATATTCTTGACAACATATCTGGTACTGAGGAGAACAAAGTGTGTTTCTTGTTGGCTGATGTTTTTGAGGAAGTTACACATAGGGTTGCTTCATTTATGTTCCTTTCTACTAAACTTAGAATGCAGAAAGGTTGTAGTTTAAAGAATAAGTTATAAGATGGAAGATCTGAAACTTTGTAAGAAATGATGTAAGACCTGAAAAGTTGTAAATTCTTAAGGTCATGTTACCACCATTTGTGCATATAATTTGGTTTTAATACGGTTTGTGTTTTAATTTGTTGATCTGTCATGAAATTTGAAAGGCCTATAGCTAACAAATAAAGGCTGATGGTGATGATGACTACCTTACATACATCCAAGGCTTTTGGGGTGACTATCATCCTCGTTCTCTCTCCACCACAGACACACAAGAGCTTTGAACAAGGAGGCAGAAGGTCCATGCAGTTCACTATCTTGTTTCCCACCAACCAAGTGCCCCCCATGCAGCAAGGCAAAAAGGCAACCCCAGCTTCCCTGGCTGTTGCCACCCTCCTCCCCAACCAGAATTTAGTAGCATGGCGTATTTCAACATGGAGCTTTGTTTTGTTATTTGTTGTGAACCATTTCAGATGTTTTTAAATGGAGCGTGCAGGATATAAACATTTTTGTATTTACATTTTGAATACAGACCGCTTAAAGAAATAAATATGAGGGATAAACAGTTTCTGACAGACTTACCTTTCATGAGACAAATGTGTGTAAGCCTCCCTCGTGCCTGGGCTGCAGACATCTTCTCCCAATAATGAATGGTGGCTGGAAGGGGGAATAGGGATCAAACCACATTTCCCATGTTTCTTTACAGCATAGGTGTCCAACTTGTGGCCCTCCAGATGTTATGGACTACAGTTCCCATCATCCCTTGCCAGAATGATGCTGGCAGGGGATGATGGGAACTGTAGTCCATACCATCTGGGGGGCGCAAGTTTGACACCTGTGCTGTACAGGAATCCATAACATTCAGCGAAGGTATAAAACCAACATATACTTGCAGTACCGTCTTAGTTTAAAGCAGTGGTTCTCAACCTTCCTAATGCCGCAACCCTTTAATGCAGTTCCTCATGTTGTGGTGACCCCCAACCCTAACATTTATCCATTTTACAGACGGCGGACACTGATGCAGAGAGTCTTAGGTGACCCCTGTGAAAGGGTTGTTCGACCCCCAAAGGGGTTGCAACCCACAGGTTGAGAACCGCTGGGTTAAAGCTACTGTCTTTAATGGATTAACCCAGTGGCGGACATTTGGGGGGGGGGGCTGTTCAACTATTACACCTGTGGCTGATGCTCACTGAAGATGCTCACAGTAGACTCAAAACTGAAGGCATCCACAATGGATGCAAACGAGCAGTAGTGTGGCTTCCACAGGCCCCAGTACCCTGATAAAGTCTCTTTACAAAATTTATACAGGGAAATAAGTGTATGCCTACTTGCCTCACATGTTCCAAGGATCACTATGGGCAACAAATAAATTGCTAGCCAAGTGGCATACTCTCTCTGAATAGGTACACTCTCAAATGTTTCTGTTCCACTTAGTCAAAACCTCACATTTCATTGCATATCTTCACCATGGGCTTAAGGTGCAAATAATTTCCTCAGTTTAAGCTGGATTCAAGTTGCCGATGTCAACAGTGAACCCTCGATCATGACATGCCCCAATAGGAGTTTGGCACATATCAGGCTTATTATTGATAAACTTGACCCTCCTTCACGGTGAGATGAACCTTTCCTTCCTCAGCAAATAATGCAGCTGCTGACTCAAGTGATCCTGTGGGGCTAAAAATGTGGTATTAACAGTTCGGGAATTGGGCACAAAGAGGAAAGCTTTCTTAGTGGCTAACCCACACCAGTGGGTCTCCCTTTCTTCAGACTAGGTTTACAGGTTAATAGACGGTGGCTCATTCCGCACAAGCAGAATAATGCACTTTCAAACTGCTTTCAGTGCTCTTTGAAGCTGTGTGGAATAGCAAAATCCACTTGCAAACAGTTGTGAAAGTGGTTTGAAAACGCATTATTTTGCGTGTGCAGAAGAGGCCGGTGAAACAGAACCCACTCACCTACCCCTTCACATTTCACCTCGGCCATAAAGTTTGTGCAGCCAGGCTATGGCCAGGTGCCTTTGAAGTACTCTGGCCTGCAGCAGGAAGGCCTTTTGGCGACAGCAAAGTCAGTCCTGTGCTCCTGCCTCCTTCTCCAGCTTCACACCATTGCCTCCAATTCAGTTGCTGATGCTGAAGACAAAACCACATCAAGGCAATGATGGGAGAGGAGAGACTGTTTATACAGGACACCTTGGATTTACCTTTGGAGAAAACTTGGGACAGGCTGTTCTCCCTCTCTGAGTTCTCAACTCACAATGTGGGGATACTGAAATCGGCCTACCTTACTCCAGTTCAGAAACCTTTATTAGGTATCAAAAAGAGAATCACCTAATAAAAATGTACAGGATAAGAGAACTAGGAGGGATATTCGAAGTATATATGAATAATATAAGCAGAAAGGAGAACCCAAAACGTTAATTCAGAGTGTTAATCAGAAAACTGGCAACATTTCCAGCAACATAGGATTCTGATTATTCAGGAGGTAATTCAATTGGGAGTTAAGAGGGCAAGGGCCTGCCAAAGGTGGGTCCTTAAGAAAAAAGTTCGGTCTACTCTTATTTTAGACATACTTTGGTTTTTGTCACTGTAAGTCAACTTGCTCATGAGCCTAAAAGTTTCCTAAACAATGCATCGTCTTTTTGCAGGACTTTAAAATCTGGGGGAGGGGGGGGACTGATTACTCTGTGACTGAAGCTACGTTGGTGGGGGAGAAAATGAGCCTTTTACGCTTTATCCATGTTTGGCGTGCTGTTAACCTGCCGAGAGCTGCTGGGATTAAGCAGGCTAAAAAATTTAATCTAATTCAATAAACATATTTGCTTTGAGCTCATCCTCGCCCTTCCTCTGTGGCTACCATTTCATTTCCCATACTCTCTACAACATTAAGCACACGTTGCTAAAATTGCCATCAATTATTTCTCAAACGGGTTCACTTGCAAAGAACCACCGGCAATGACCCCCCTACAATTGTTTCAGGAATATGTGGTTTCTGTAGCTTTGTACAGAACAGAACCCCAACCCTGGAGAGTTACTGTCATTCTAGGTACCTCCTACAGGTAACGGTACAGCAAAAGGTTTTATAACCATTGTGCTAAAGTGCTAAATATAAAGCATCCCCCAAAAGTAAGACGTAGCAAAGTTTTTGTTTCAAAGCATGCCCATTGAACAGAACACCAGAGCATGCAGCTGTGGAGCGGAAAAATAAGACATCCCCTGAAAATAAGACATAGCGCATCTTTGGGAGCAAAAATTAATATAAGACACTGTTGTATTTTCGGGGAAACACGGTAACTGCTCAGTCCTCAAAACTACATGATGTTAAGAATGTCTCGTCTCAGAAATGGGGACTGGGTCCTTTCTCTCAGGACCAGGAAGAGGATGGTTTTAATCCACAGGCAGGCTGTAAGCATGCCAGCAATCCCTAAGGTTATTAAGCAGGCTGCCTTTCACAACTCTCTTTTTTTTTTTTTTGGAACACGGCTGTGCTGCAGGCGATCATATTAAGTTCATTGCTTTGGTCTGAACACTGGCATCTGTCCCACCAAAAAAGTCAGCATCCAAGTTAAATTCAGAAATGAGGGCAGGGCAGGAGACAAGAGTAAGACAATATCTGAAAGGATACATTCAAAGGACAATGGCAAGCGGGTATGCTTTATCAAGCTTGTTTTTTCTGTCAAGTGGCAGCTGATGGATGGCAACCTCATGCTGTTTTCAGGGCAGGAGATGTCCAGGGGTGCTTCTGAACAAACTTAATCGGGGAGGGTTAATTTGACCATGGCTCCAGAAAACTTAGAAGACCTGGAGGCAGTATTAAATTCCAGGCTTAGTAGGGCAGTACTTAAAGTGAGCACAGATGACTAGCTGGTGCCTCCCGGATCAAGTCAGACCTTCCTTGGTAAAACCTACCCTCTCTCCTTACCTATCCAGAATATCTACCCTCTCCCCTTACCTATCCAGAATAAAACGAGGATGAAGAAGTTGCAGCAGCTTCAGGAAAGAATTGTGCAAGCAAGAAATTCAGGAGGGGGGAAAGTTGAGCCATGTTCTTCTCTAGGATCCCACTACTTCCATAAAGCTGCTTGCCCTCAGAGCCAGGGTAAGGACATGGACCCAAGGTCTTCTGCTTGCTACCGAATGCAATATATGTAGAAGCCACCTACACTGGTAGCTGGAACAAGAGCTTCCAAAAAAACAGGGGTCATCATCCACAGTGAAAACTTCAGCTCTCACAAAGGACATCGGGGTGGCTCTTTAGCCTCTGTTACTTTGGGCCAGTCACAGTTCTCTGAGAACTTTCTCAGCTCATGTGGAGGCCAGCAATGGCAAACCACCTCCAAGCATATCTTGCCTTGAAAACCTACAGGGTTACCCTAAGTCAGCTGTAACTTGGTGGACCTTTCCACCACCACACACTGAAAGGAGGGGAAGGAGTGCCTGGTATCAGTGGCTGGGGACCAGCAGAGTCTGCGTCACAGAATAGCAGCTTCTCCAGGTTGGCATCTCCACTATCCACCAATCCCCAAATCCCATCTACAATTCCTTCAGCGCTTTCCTCTGAAAGGAAGAGCCTGGATTATGTGATTAGCTGTCAGGTGCCAGTAGAGACTGGCAGACATCCATCCATGATCCCCAATAAATTATATAATGTTTATAATAAATTGTTATAAGCTGTTTTAGGCACTAACCGAAAGGGGGAAAACAGAATCAACACAGTTAAAGAAGTAAACCTTTTTTATTGTTTCCTGCAACTCTCTGGTGGACTAAAAACAAAAAAAAATGTATTTCAGTAGGCTAGGGATATTAAATATGATTCAGAACTACTGAGACAGTAAACTGCTAGCAAAAGATCAGTGTATTGGGAAGCAGCAAGGGATCAATAATATTTTTAGTCTCTTGTCTAGAGGTGAAAGTGTTCCATATGCAGTATAACCCGCATGCAACACAGCAGCCAAAGTAACATGGAGGACGTTTAACCTGCCAGAGAAACACTTGTCTCTTTCACTCCTCCCCTTTCTGCTCCCCCAAGTGGGTACTTCAGGTGGTAAGGCATGGGGATGTCAACTTTGATTTGAGCTAACCAAAAGAAAAATCTCGTGGATGGATAAGCTCCAGGACCTTTGAATTAAATGAAAGACCAGAACACTCCAACAGAATGCCTGCAATAACAGTCTCCACAGAAAATTATGAGGAGCTACATAAATCCACCCTCTTCCTCTTCACACAGGCTCATTAAAGCCGTACTGACTCTCTGGGCAGCTATAATTCTGCTGACTGATACCCTGGAATCACCCTGTCAATACCCAGCGGTGTGCTGCCTCTCCAACTATCTTTGCCCCTAATATGCCTCTCTTTGATGGGATTTGCTGACCTTTAATCTGATGCAAGTTTACTCTCATCACCGAAGTGTAAGTCAGAGAGCAATAAAACGGCAACCTCCCCGATTCAAAAGGGAGAAGTAAAGCGCCACTAACTGTGAATCTAACCTTTTGTAATGGCTCTTCCCTCTGAAAAAGGGGAGGGAAAGAAGAGCGAGAAGCACAAGGCAGCTAAAAAACAAACAATATTTAATACCGATGGCAGGATTTATTAAGGCCTCCCTTGATTGAGGGTTAAATTAGAGTTTTGGAGTTGTAAAAGGAAACACAGCCAGGAGAGATGGAGCCAGAAAAGACGAGCAAGCAAACATACATGGAACTGGGGGCTAGGGGGGGGGAATCTTCCCTATTTTGACAGCGCAGCTAGCAACAGATGTCAGCCATGTCAGGAAAAACTGGGAGTGAAAGGTACTGCAGAAGCAGCAGTTCCAGAGGGTTCAAGAAAGCAAACCAAGTTGCATACTTACTTGGCAAAAGAAGGAAAGAAAAACGAGAGAGACAGAAATTAACAAAACCAGGGTTATAATACTTCGTCTGACTTTACTCTAGTGAAGAGGTATGCTAGACTAAGAGATAAGGGATTTAGTCATGATCCGCTTTACAGAACAGCTGAGATTTGAACCATACCTCCCATGTCAGAATGCTGTCCATGACCCCTTCAGCGCATTGGTGAAGCTTTAATTAACCAGTATAGGTTTTCAGTTACTCAGTTCAACAGCACCCCATCTTCTTATTGATTTCCAAAAGCAAGTTCAGTGAATCATAGGCTGATTCCGCATGGGCCAAAAACAGCAGTGTGAAAACGTGTGTGAAAACAGTATAAACCCTTTTAACACCATTTTAAACCCTTTTACACAGTTTTCACACTGCTGTTTTTGGCCCATGCGGAATCAGCCTCAGATATCTTGCAAAAGGACTTTCACTATTGCCAACACTATGCCTTAGCAGACCAGGTGCTCAGGAGCAGCAGCAGCAGAAGGCTTTCACATCCTGCACGTGAGCTCCCAAAGGCACCTGGTGGGCCACTGTGAGTAGCAGAGTGCTGGACTAGATGGACTCTGGTCTGATCCAGCAGGCTAGTTCTTATGTTCTTATGCTGCTTAACTCTGAACATGATAGCACACAGGTTGCTTTCTTGATCCTGCATATTTTCACTAAGGACTTGGTGCCTGTGATTATCTGCAGCTTGTTCTTCTTGGTGTCAGCAGGAAGAGAAAGCAGCGGAATCTTGCCATACAGTCAGGGCGAAAGGCTACTTTCAGAGACATGACTAAGGAAGCAGGACAAGGGGAGATGAGATTGGTTTCGACCGTTGATCCATATCATCCTCATGATACCAAAACTGACAGTGTAAGTTCAAGGACACCTGGTAATGAACACCTGGAAAAATTAGGATGTTATGTACGGGACCAGGGTCTATCACTAGGGGATGGTGGTAAGGGGTTGGGGGCATGATGTTTGGATAATATACCATGGGAAAATCTTCCAAAGGGGCTTTAGAAAAAGATCTCACTTACTCTGTGGGACAAATCCTATCAGTATCTGGTTTTCTTGGGGTGCTGATGATCTCCAGAATCAACTCTAAGGCCGCTTCCGCACGGCCCATTTATGACGGCCTGGGGGCGCCAAAAAAGGCGCCCCCAGGCCGCCGTTCGCACAGGCGCCGCTGCTGCAACGCAGCAGCGGCGACCTGACTCTTCTTCCCTCCCCAGAGGCGACATCAAGCCGCCTAAACAACAACCCCTTTAAAGGGTTGTTGTTGAGGGAGCTTCCCGCGGCGCTGCGCTTAACTCAAGGCCACTGAAGACGCTGTCTTCTCGCCTTCTGCCTCACCACGGTGTCCTCCCTTGGCAGCCCGCCCACACTGTCCTCCAACCTCCAGGGGTGGGAGGGCAGCGTGGGCGAGGCTGTGACCGGCACTGCTTTGGCAACGAGGAGGACTACCGATGAGGGCGAAAGCCTCCTGGCCGTGCAGAAACGGCCTAAGAGTAAACTCTCCATGGCAATAGGCCAGAGTTCACTGGGTGATATTCACTGGCTTGTATAAAAGCTTCTGGGTCAGGCTTGCTCATGGTCTGAGTAGTTGAGCAAACCCTGTGGTAGTGTTTCATGGGACAGTTAGTGCCTTTGCCTTGCCTTCCGGTGCCTCACACTCTTCCAGCTAGGTACAAACCAAGTGTAATCACACTTTTTAAAAGTTACATGAAAATGGGATTTTGACAGGGCAGCTTGTCACACTAGGGCCCATTCTGCATACGCAGAATAATGAGTTTTCGAACCATTTTCACAACTGTTTGCAAGTGGATTTTGCTATTCCGCACAGCTTCAGAGAGAATAGAAAGCATGTGCAGAAGGAGCCTAGGTTAAGAAAAGCTAAATCTGATAGTATTCTTATATCTTCATAGCTGCCAACACGGCAAAATGGTTCAGAGAAGTGAACTAATCTGGAGAATTGAGTTTGATTCCTCATTCCTCTACATGACGTCTGCTGGAAGACCTTGGGCCAGTCACAGGCCTCTCAGAACTTTCTCAGCCCACCTACCTCACGTGGTGTCTGTGGAGGAGAAAGGGAATGAGCCACTTGGAATCTCCTTGATGTAAAGAAAATCAGATTATAAAAACTTACTCTTCTTCATAAAGGTCCTCTTTTCCCTTTGCCTCTGGCCAGTCTACTTTGATTACCCAGTTGGAGTATCTGTATCTCACCTCAGGACAGGTGAAATACAATTTATCCTTGTGAGGTAGATTAGGATAGTGCAGAATCAGCTAAATGAGTTTCATGGGGGATAGGAACTCAGACACACTTAACCACTACACTGCACTGGGTATGATCACTTGGGGCAAGGAAAAGAGAAAGAAAACTTATTCCCCTGGGTTTAACAGATTAGCCTACAGTATCTCCAAGCTCTGCTAGCAGATATCAGGGAACAAATAAAAAAACAACAATGCATCATGAATTATTTGTGTTTACAAGGCTGAGTTTGGAAAGGAGTTTCAGGCTGTCATGCAAAACTGCTTGGTTCAGATCAACATGAGGGTGTCAAATCTCAGAACATGCCTGAGGGGCTTTTCTCAACATGTACAGTAATTAACACACCATTAACATGTCGCTGACTTTATAGTACAAGAGGCAGCCCTGGAATTGGAGAAAACTAGAGTGCCCACTCCTGTTAACATACCTAGGTAATCAGAGGTCTGGAAGGGAGTCAGCCTGGCTTGGGCACTGCTTCTTTGGCTAGGTGGTGAAGTCACCCATGCTCAAAAATTAAAGAGACCTAAGTTGTCCCATGAATTTTTCAGATTTGAAATTACTACCGGACTACATCCCCATACCAATGAACCACACTGGGTAGGAAAGTAACGTGTGCAAAAATTTTCGTGGATGTGTTAAGCTTTCTGGAAGCATGACTAACAATAGTAAAATGATTCGACAATACAGTAAAATGATTATTTTTAGAAGCAACAGTTCAAAGCACTTCAGATATATTATCCCCTTGTAAATGTTACGACCCCACTTTTACATAGGTCAATATGATCATCCTCGTATTGCAGACGGGAAACTGAGGCTTGCGTGCCTGAAATGAGGTTTGAACCAGTGACCTCTCAGCTCACAGCTTCCTCTCAGTCACTTGGCTACATCAGTTCACACATGGAGGGGCTTTTCACATCTATTGGACTTGTCCTGTAATTGAAGGGTTTTAGAAACAAATAGGGGCAGAAGTGAATTTAATAGAAACACACAAAAGGTGCTATGAGAAGAAACACAACCTGCCTAACTTTTCCTTCACATTTCAGGTTCATTTCACATAATATCTTCTGGGCTGGTCTGCATATTTCTTTAAGCATGCACCTAAATTATATTTCATGTACAGTAAAATTAGAAAGTGTAAACATGAATTTGCAGACACTTGCCCCTTATGGGATACAAGTGGCAGTCTCTCGGGCCTTGGCTGAAGCTGCCTGTTGTGCGTATGTGGTGCTAAACCTGTGCATAGTGTATGAAATAGCTCTTGAATACTGGAAGGAAGACTGACAAATATGGAGATTAGAGAGTTAAATCTTCAACTACTAGAACTGACATTAAAAAGTCAATCTCCTCTTTACGCCACAAACACCTAATGAATATCATTTTCAGAGGAGTAGCCACATTCACAAACGGAACAAAAAATCTCGTGGCACTTTAAAGAACAGCAAATTTCGTTTTACAAAAAGCCTGCATTGGGTTAAAGCCCACTTCGATTGATGCGGGATATTCAATAGAGAAATTACTGCATTAAAAAAAGCCACCCGGCACATTTTGAAAAGAAAATTGGAAGCGTGTCCTCGCAGAAACTCTCAGAGACTGACTTTGTCAAGCCATTGATAAGCTTGAAGCGCTTTTCTAAAGGATACTAAAAGATGTATCTTCAGGCTGCAGCGCTGAATACAGAACACTGTTAATATAAAAGGAGAACAAAGAAAGAAAGGAAAAGAAAGAGAAAAAAGCACGGGGGGGGGGGAGGGGGGAATTCCAGGACTGCTGTGTGGAAAGACTGGTAATACATTAAAAATTTAAAACCTGGCATGACAACACTGCATACTCCCCGAAGAAGGCAACAGATATTAATGAACAAGCCCCTGAATTAGTCGCCTGGGATCCCAGTAGAGAACAGGAATGCTCTCCAATGTTGGTGGGGTATTTTTATTTGCTTTAAACTACCAGTCCTCTTATGATAAGAGTCAGGGCAGCGGAGTGGTTCAAGAGTCAGACTCAGACCTGAGAAAGTCAGACAGAAATCCCCAACCAGCTAGAAAGCTCAGTGGGTGACCCTGGGCTAGTCAGTGTTTTGTACCCTTGACTACCTCGCAGAGCTGTCACGAGGATACAGTGCGGGAGACTTGGAGAAGTACGCATGCTGTCCTGAACCTCTGGGAAGAAGAACAGGGTAGAAAATTTTAAGTCACGCAGAATTCGTCAGATTGGATGCTCCGGAAATGAACAAGTGGTGTAGGCTGTCATGACCTAGCTGAGGCACATTCCTCCCACCCCTTCTGCTACTCTGTCAGACAGTTTTGTACACACTTGAAAGCTTACACTTAGGCATTTTTAGGCAATATCTGGATCGAGCGAAAAGGTATTGCTTCACGTCCTCCTGAAGCAGTGGCATAGTGGTTAAGAGCAGGTGTACTCTAATCTGGAGGAACCGGGTTTGATTCCCCGCTCTGCTGCCTGAGCTGTGGAGGCTTGTCTGGGGAATTCAGATTAGCCTGCGCACTCCAACACACGCTAGTTGGGTGACCTTGGGCTAGTCACAGTTCTTCTGAGCTCTCTCAGCCCCACCTACCTCACAGGGTGTTTGTTGTGAGGGGGGGAAGGGTAAGGAGTTTGTAAGCCCCTTTGAGTCTCCTATAGGAGAGAAAGGAGGGATATAAATCCTCCTCCTCCTCCTCTTCCTCCTTCATTATTTTAGGATATTTGTCTAAATTCATATTGAGCTGCAGGGCAGCTAACAAAAGCAAGGATACTTCATCAGAGCAAAATCAGACCTGCTAACCAGCGTATTGACCAGAACTGGGATTTTCCCAGCTCTAGCACAACATTTGGTCAAAGGTCTTTCCCCTCAAAAGCAAAGCATTTATTTAGCCAAGGCCAAAGAGCGAATGACTTAACAATCTGTCTCAGAACAGAAGCCCCTTCTTCACAGAGGCAAAAACAACAACAACAACAAAACAGCAGCTTTGGCTTCTGTAACATTTAACCTGACAGAGCAAGATGAAGGGTGAAGAAAAGACAACACGGGGCTTTTATTGTTTAGACAAGGGTCTTGTCAGATCAGGTAGCCTCTCTGCAGCCTTGATGCACCGAGAGTGCCACGCTGGAGAAAGCTGACAGTGGAAAAAACATGGTGAGAGAAAGGAGGGAACTGAAGAAAACATTCTGTAGGCATTTCACAGGATGAATCAAAATTAATGTGAGCCTTGTTGAAGGGCAGTCTCTAGAAAACGTCTTTCAAAACCACAGATTTGCTGTCAGTCTGATAGTTGGTAGGGAGGAGCTGTTGCCTCTAGTTGTTCAACACGCCACCGCCTGCTTTGAAACCAAACACCAAGCCCAAGTTGGACACTGGTCGAAAACTCACCATGAACCAAAAGGCTGAAGAAGCTCATTTGCCTATTTTAGATTTACAATTTCACTGTTTTGGATATGGCAAATCGTGAGTGATGGATGGGTCACACTGAAGCTGTCATGCAATGGTAGAAATGTAGAAAGCCTGATGTAAAACCTTCTTGATGTTACAGGGAGTTGCCACTTGGTTTCTTTCCATGCACAGAATTTGCCGTCATCTAAACACACACACACCCAAATGCCAATCTTGGCAGCCTTGGACTAGTCACAGTTCTTCTGAGCTTGGACTAGTCACAGTTCTTCTGAGCTCTCAGCCCCACCTACTGTTTGTTGTGAGGGGGGAAGGGCAAGGAGATTGTAAGCCCCTTTGAGTCTCCTGCAGGAGAGAAAGGGGGGATATAAATCCAAATTCTTCTTCTTTTTCTTCTTCTTCTTAGTGAGAAAGGTTACTCAGTGGGTTATTAGCAGAGGATTGATTTGTAGCATGGCTGTATTTTGCTTTGGCACCCGTCGTGAGTCATTGATGTTTCTCTCCTTGACATTCATACATATGTTAGCATGGAATTTGAAACATCCTTATAGCTGTTCTCACCCAACACATCATTGGTTGTAAGTAAATGGTTAGCAGCAGTAATTTCATAGACATTATGTATTGCTTCTTCTCTTGTTGAGCATTTTACTGAACTCCTTTTTGGCTTCTTCTTGGAGAGAGGGATGATACCAAAGAAAGTGCAATAGTGTAATTTTTCTAAACATTAGCGCAGATCTTCTTGAAAGAACTTCTGATCTGTGCATGGAACCTGCTAGAGCTGAAGAGGAAAAGACAGTGGCCAGCCCTCTAGGATTATTAATCGTCATATCATCTTGATGTCCTGAAAAAAATATGGCTTTAAATCTCTCTCTTAATTAAGCATGGAGTTCTGCCTAGAGATGTGCAGAACATTCTTGAACACTGACACATTAGCAGTTCAAGATACAGAGCAGATATGTCACTTGACTATTGTTAAAACTTGCATAGGCCCTGAATTGTTGCAGCTTGTCATAGAGACCATAGAATAATTTCCCATTCAGAAACATGGGGAAGGTTATTTCACATCTTCCCGAGCAATTGCTGGACAAGACTAGAGAGGAAGACAATTTCAATGATGGAGTTAAAAAGGTTTGTGTGCCTGGATCTTAACTCTTTCATCTACTCACGTTCATTCGGTTTTCACCATAAAGGCTAATATCTTGGGGGTTCCTAATTTATAAATGCGTACATAATATCAGAATTGTTCCTTCGCTGTTAGCTGAAGCGGTCCACATAACCTGCACACAGTTACTTCCATGCAGTGCGCAGTCTCTGGAAGGGTTGTACTTATAGTTGGTGCAGGGTACAGCTCAACCTATCAAGATGGGTCTCAGAGTCCTTGCAACACACTGGGGTTTTTGCAGTCAGCTGTTCTTGTGCAGAAGAATTGGTATGGAAAGAGTTCCCAGAGTGCAGGGGAATGTGAAAGTGCCAAGCTAAAATTATAAAAGGTTTGATGGTGAACTGATGTTGCCATGAACGTATGCACCAGCACTAATAAAAGGAAACATTTTTTCACGCAACGTGTGATTGGTGTTTGGAATATGCTGCCACAGGAGGTGGTGATGGCCAATAACCTGGATAGCTTTAAAAAGGGCCTGGACAGATTAATGGAGGAGAAGTCGATCTATGGCTACCAATCTTGATCCTCTTTGATTTGAGATGGCAAATGCCTTAGCAGACCACGTGCTCGGGAGCAGCAGCAGCAGCAGCGCTTTCACATCCTGCATGTGAGCTCCCAAAGGCACCAAAGGCACCTGGTCGGCCACTGCAAGTAACAGAGTGCTGAACTAGATGGACTCTGGTCTGATCCAGCAGGCTCTTTCTTATGTTCTTAGAAAAGCCCCAAGGCTAACTCTAGACCCCATGTTCACAGTGTATGGCTAAGCTTAGATTTACTGAAACCTTTTGTCCTTAGCAGGCAAACTGAACCTAGAATGGCAGCTGAAAAAGTTCTCAGAAGTATGGATGTTTTCAGAAACATGCTTATTGCATGTGCTACTAAATAGTTATCTTAATGTGAAGGAAGTTTCTGTCCCTTATGGCCGCGAGTTTGACACCTATGCCCTAATGAATCTTTTTAATCCCCTTTGAAAATTATCTGCGTTGACAGCTATCACTACTTCTACTGGGAGTGAATTTCACAATTTAATTACTCATCGAGTTAAAAAAATACTTACTTTTGTCTGTCCTGAATCCATCGCCGATCAACTGAGTGCCCCTGAGGTCTAGCATTATGGGAGGTCTAGCATTCTTCTTTTTTCATCCCAAGCATAATTTTAGAAATCTCTATCATGTCCCTTCTTAGCTGCCTTTTTTCTAAATTAAAATGACCTAGACGCTTCAGTTTTTCCAGATAGGAAAGATGCTACAATCCCTTGACCTGTCACCTGCCCCAAGTTAAATCTTTGTGATACGCAGTGTCGTATATCTGGTTGATAAAACAGAGGCAGTTACTTTCTCTCCACCTAACCTACCACACAGGGTTGTTTTGGGGAAAAAAATAATCTTTCCCTACCTGCTTCTGTCATATCTAAAACCTTATGCTCCATAAATCTGTAGTTTAATCCTTACCTCATCCAAAGCTGTCTTTGCTAGTCTCATCAACAGAAAGGGACAACATAGTAATGGCCTACCTTACAATATTGTGGAAAGCATTAGTGAGATCATGCATATGAAACAGTCTGTAAAAATTCTCTACTACTACCATACTAGATCATTTTGAATCCTGGAAATGCATGACCTGCTAATTACCACCATCATTGCTGCAACCTCAAAAAAACGTGATCTAGGGTATACAATTGTACTCTGCCACCGAAGAAGAAGAAGAAGAAGAAGAAGAAGAAGAAGAAGAAGAAGAAGAAGAAGAAGAAGAAGAAGAAGAAGAAGAAGAAGAAGAAGAAGAAGAAGAAGAAGAAGAAGAAGAAGAAGAAGAAGAAGAAGAAGAGACAGAGGAAGAGGAGGAGGAGAGAAGAAGAAGAAGAAGAAGAAGAAGAAGAAGAAGAAGAAGAAGAAGAAGAAGAAGAAGAAGAAGAAGAAGAAGAAGAAGAAGAAGAAGAAGAGGAGGAGGAGGAGGAGGAGGAGGAGGGAGAAGGGAGAAGGAGGAGGAGGAGGAGGGAGGAGTTTGGATTTTATCCCCCCTTTCTCTCTCCTGTAAAAAAAAAAGAGACTCTAAAGGGGCTTACAATCTCCTTGCCCTTCCCCCTCACAACAAACACCCTGTAAAAGGAGGTAGGTGCAGAGACTGAGAGAGCTCCAAAAGCTGTGACTCGCCCAAGGTCACCCAGCTGGCTTGTGTGGGAGTGTACAGGCTAATCTGAATTCCTCAGATAAGCCTCCACAACTCAAGCAGCAGAGCTGGGAATCAAACCCGGTTCCTCCAGATCAGAGTGCACCTGCTCTTAGCCACTGCTCTTAGCCACTATGCCACTGCTGCTCCCTTGGTGAACACTACATTTCCTTTTTAGCTCTCCGGTTTCTGGATTATTCTATAGAAAATCCATCTTTCCAAAAACAAAACAACTGATTGCATTTGCAAAAAAAAAAAAAAAAAAAAAGCACCAAGAATTGCAGGCCTTAAAAAAAACCCTCTGGAAAAAGACCCCTCTTGAAAAGACAAGGGGTCAGTTTGAGGATGCTCTGTTGCTAGGCGACAGATAGCCACAAAACATCTTGATAATATTTAAGAAAGAAGAATAGATAGGGAATGTTGATTAATGAATGTGCTTCAGCGATAATGAAAGCAAGTATCAAAACGTATCTGTGTTTTATTAAAGATTGAGAGAAACGTTATACTTGTACGGTGTTTCCCAAAGTGCAACATGCAATCCTTCTTGCTGAAAAACTGTAGAAGGTGGCAAAAATGCTGCACACATTGATTTAATCACCTTAATCCTTGCTGACTTCAAAAGACATTCTTCTGTTTGTGTTACAATCTCAGATTTTACCAACTATAGCAGAAGTACAAAGTAAGCTTGGGCTACTCATTAGAAGGGTCTAAAAAAGTTGTAAAGAATCCCATGGACTATTATTAAAAGTAAAACTGAAAATGTGTGTCAACCACCTCTTCTTAACAGCTGTAAGTTAAGTTTTTAACTCTTCTATCACCACCTCCACTCCAGATTAACTGTTTTGAACAAATCAACAGTTTATTATCACTCCAGTCAGTGTATTCTTTCAGCACTTGTCTGTCAAAGGAGGGTGGGGGGGGCACACATACAATGCTTTCTGCTTTCTGTCTGCAACTATTGGTAGCTGCTTCTATGTATGACACTCTGAAACATCTGGCATACAGTTGCAACAATTGCACTAGATACAGACCACTCCAAATTTGCAGCTGTAATCAGTTTATGGTGGTCCAATGTCAACCACTGGGCAGCAAAGGCTTCTAATGATCTTAAGAGGCAATTCGCTGTTCAGACCCCAAGCAAAAGATGCAAATGTGCCACCAAACACTACTTATTACATACCCATAGGCTACAATAAATGGTTCTTGTCTTCTGAGAACATCCTAATTAGATGAATACAGATCTGGAGGGGAGGGGGGAGAAGAGATGCAAAAGCCAGGTCAGGGAAGAAGATAGCCCTCATCCCATCCCTACTGAGCACAAAAACAGATCCCAGCACTTCACTGATGTAGGGTTGCCCCTGATTTCCACACATCCCCATCGCAGTCATAGCCCTGAAAAGAACTCTATTGTTCACTCTACAGCTTCAAATTCTTTTGGGAGCGACACCTCAGCAATAATTCTATGAATAATATATTATGCAAAAGTCCAGTTTTGAATTAAATTTAATCAAGACTATCTGCATACTTTTATTTCATTTTATACCCTTTAATGGCATAGGGGTTATCTGCATATAGCATATGCATAGATACGGAAGTGTTAGATTCTGTAGGGAGGATGCCTTGATCATTATAATTTTGATGCATGCGGGTCTGGTGTGGATGTCCTGTTAGACTGAGCCACCACTGCACATATTAGTACTAGTGCTTTTTAAGAGATTCTTTCCTCATGGTCGTCCTTCAAAGAGATGCCTTCAACTGTGGCACTGCACAGACCACCTCTTGGTTTTATATTGCCCTGCCCTGTTTTTCTTGCCTTAAATGGTTCTTTCTAGCCTTTAAATTGCTCTTACCTGATGAATTAGAATGCAAAAGTCACAGAAGCAAGCTTGCTACTGAAATTCCCAGGTTTTGAACTGTCAGGCAGAGGCGTAACAAGGGGGGACAGCGCCCAGTGCACCAGTGCATCCTCCGCCCTGGCCCCACCCCGGCACGCCCCCGGCACACCCTCACCACACCCCCACAGGGGCACGCACCCTGTGCGTCACACACCCCTCTCCCCTTGGAGCTACGCCTTGGCTGTCAGGTTGCAATGATACTACAATACACAGTGCTGAAGTACTTTCCCTCTGAAATGTTCATCTGTGGCAAGACACATGCCTAAATGAGAAGTACCAAGTCTCACTGAAACAAAGCTCCATTTCCTCTTTCACCCCACTCGACAATGACTCTCTCATTTCTTTCCTTTTCTTCCCTTTCATTAGGTAGTCCTTTCTTGGGGGATACCCCCTATATAGAAGGATTTCTCGTTACAAAGGTTATTCTATCATTAAGACAAACATATTGCGTGATGGGGTGGGATAAGGAGCAAGGAGTCTGCAACTGGAATTACATTTTTGTGCAGGTGGACTTCTGGGTTTAATAATAAGCTTGGTTGCATCTTTTTAAAAAGAGTTGTGCAAAGGGGAGATAAAAAGAATAGAACAGGAAAAGGAACACAGTATGACGTACACTGTTGTTTATCTTCCCTGCCTTCTGTCTTGTTAGAAAAAAGCTCTGGGATGCACATTCCTGTATTGGGGGTAGGGAAGGTGCTTCAATGGCTGCAGTAGGAGAAAGATTTGGCATAAAGCTTACCTGGGTGCAGGGCACCTATCACCATTTTTGAACACACAAGGAACTTCCTTATTCAAATTGAGGCAACGGCCCACCTTACCCAGCACGGTTTGACAACATCAATTACCAGGTAAAGTTTTGTTTAAACGGAAGTGCCAGGGTTTGAACATGTCTCCAGGGTCTGGGGAGGGCAAAAGCCAGCCTGCACGAAGGCTGGGGGCGGGGCTGCCCGCTGTTGAGCCCTACTCCCACCTCCCTGCAGACCCTGGGGATGGTAGGAGCCGGCCTGCAGGGAGGCGGGGGGCAGGGCACCATGGTGGGCAGCCCAGGAACTAGCCTGCTGCTGTGGTGTCCATCCGAGCTGCCCCCATCCCTGAGGGCCTGGGGAGGGAAGGAGGCGGCTTGGGTGGGCGCCGCAGCAGCAGGCCAACTCCTGGCAGCAGGCCGGCTCTTTCTTTCCCCCATGCCAACCCAGCTCTTCTGAGCCAGGTCAGCGCAGGGGAGGATTTTGTGCTCACCCCCTGTTGTGCCTGGGGTCATTTGACACCCTCCTCCGGTCCCTGTGGGTGGTACGCCACTGCTCCCAGGGATAAAATGGAAGAGAAGGATAAAATGGAAGAGAAGGGCGTCACTGATGTTACTCTGGGCTCACTGGAAAAAGGAAGGGAGAAAGACCGGACTGGAGGACCGGTGACTCCTCCAGTTTTTAAGAGCTACTCCACAGGTTACATTTTTAAAGAATAACCTCTTCAGACGTTCCACAGGTACATACATCAAATTGTCAAGCACCAATGTGACAAGAGGTGCTTACAACCTGCCTTACTGCTCTGGTGCCCAGGCTCCCGTCTCAGTCCATAGGCGTTGGCAGGCTCAAGTTTGCTGCTGCGTGCCTCAGCCCTTGTAAAATCTTTGCCCAGGAAAATTTGTAAAAGGGACCTCTCGTGAAATTTTCAAAATGCCACAGGCAGGTGATGATGCCCACTAACCAAATCCCAGAAGAACGGAAGAAACAAAAAGGCAAAAGAAGCTATTTTGCATCACTTGCCAATTAGTGAAATTCAGTAATTAGCAAAGGGTCACATCACATTAGTATCAATTAAAGGGCATGTTGCTGGAATTGTTTTAACTGTTCACTTGCAGCAGCACAGAAAAGATGGGGGAAGAACTGCACATCAAAGACAGAACACATATTTGTCTGCACCCTAACCCCTTACCTTCCTCTGCTAAGGATTCACCTGAACAAAACATTTGCCCCTAACATAATATCACCTGTACATGCATTCCATGGTAATCCAGTTACAAAACTACCAGATGCCACATTCAGCAACAGATGGCCATGAAGGACAGAACTACTGCAATGAACAGTGGTCTACAAAGAGTTAAAAGGAAATGCTACTTAAATCCACTGCAATTTAAATCCTATATTTTGAGAGAAAGGAAGGAAGGAAGGAAGGAAGGAAGGAAGGAAGGAAGGAAGGAAGGAAGGAAGGAAGGAAGGAAGGAAGGAAGGAAGGAAGGAAGGAAGGAAGGAAGGAAGGAAGGGGGGGAGGCAGGAGGCGGGGAGGCGGGGAGGCGGGGAGGCGGGGAGGCGGGAAGGAAGGAAGGAAGGAAGGAAGGAAGGAAGGAAGGAAGGAAGGAAGGAAGGAAGGAAGGAAGGAAGGAAGGAAGGAAGGAAGGAAGGAAGGAAGGAAGGAAGGAAGGAAGGAAGGAAGGAAGGAAGGAAGATGCTTTTTCAACCTCAAGAAGTCTCAAAGTTTTTGATACTTAGCAGTTTTATATTTAGTGACCCTTTTAATAACTTCTTGACCTTTTAGGTACTTAATTCTAGTTTGTAGGGTTAAATCTGTTTCCCACACTTTTTGTTTGCGCCCTCTAAAATCCTGGAAGACCTGGATCCTGAACAGCCAGCAGGTCATTTCCTTCCCTGTATGTTTTGTTTCAACTAATAAAAACAAAAACAAAGAACAAACATCCAGATCAGCAACATCTTTAAAAAATGCCACATTCAAATAAGTGATTGTGTCACAACCACAAATCTTTGATGGCCTTATTCTTGTCAGGGTTGGGAGGGAAAGTATGTCTTTTTAGAAACCAGTTCTTACAGAATAGAAGAGCAAATACTTGACTTTCAAGGTGCCCGTGTAAATTTTCAGGGGCCCAAAAGGCTGGGCACCTGACATTTCCTAGGTCTAGCTATTAATTTTATACCTAATCTTAAACAAGGAAGCGCCACTGACTGTTTGGGATAATGGTGAATACAAATTTTACATGAGCCAATGAATGCTCATAGTAACAAACCCTGGATAATTACATAAAAAGGGGGGAAGGGGACGAACTGTCCTTTTTTAACATATGTGTGAGTACAAGAGGGCAAGAAAAATAGCCAGGATCAACTTTACATTTTGAACTCTGGGACTGAAGCGAGAACAGAAATGGTTAATGCACTAATTACAGTAATTAAGAGTTGCCAATTTAATTAGAGCCAGGAATATTAATGCTGTAACATTGGTTGGGAGTGCAGCAAACAAACCCTTTTAATGCAGAGACTCTGTTCACAGCCATCTAATGGGGCCCTCCTCCACACCGCCCGGCGCTTGTGCGCTGACACAACAGTGCCGGGTTCAGATTGAAGAACTTGTCAGCAATCAGGCAGGAGGAAGCTAATTAGCTGGCAGGTTAATGAGTGTGATGGCTCTTGACAGCATTTTGTTGCAAGCCTCTACTGTATTTAAACAATAAATGATTATTACTTAAATACAGAGAAGCTGGTCTGCTTATAAACAGCAAAGTACCACCTCTATTTTTAAATGGGAGGGCACAGAGGATGCAAACTCAGGGCCACTTCATGGAAGTGACGTCCCCTGCAGATCTCACTATCAGAACACAAAAAAGCAAATGCGTTCACACATTGGTCTTTTTCAGTGCATAATCCCCAGCAAAAAGGCAATCATCTCCGTTAAAAGTGATCACAGAACTGGAAAGAATTAGTGTAGATTTATTAACGTGGCATACAAGGATGTAGTCTTAAAAGCGGCACAGGAAAATTCTGAATTTTAAAATTAATAAAAAGCACAATGAAATTACAAATCAGGGTGTGGCGTTTTGGAGGTACTTGTAAAAGGCAAAAGATTTACATGATCTGAAGGGAAACCACAATATTGGGCACTTGTGCCACCTGATGGATGGGGCATTTAAAAGCAGGTTCTTTGCATAGCAAAATGTACACTATTTAAAACCAGTTCTGATGTCAGTGTCATCCCTTCCCCCAGCATCCAGTTCCCCTAGCTCTAGGAGGCAAGTGGTGCCCATAATGGGCCATCATTGGTTACTTTTAATTACTGGGGATTCAAAAACAGGTGGCAAGGTAAAGGAATAGCTCTGTGGAGAGATTAACCCATTTCTCTGTCCATTTAAGGAGGGCAGGGGGACGTCTTACAGCTCTCCTGCAATCCATAAAGCTAATGAGAACAAGAACAACTAGCTCACTCCCCCCCCTTAAAAACCCCACCTTATTTCAAAAAGAAACTATCAAATACAGCAGGTGGTAGCTCTCCACAGAAGGTGGGTGTGGATTGTGATTGGATTTGCTGTCTTAAACTGTATTTACAGCAGAGGCTAGGGCAAGCTGCATGTCCAGAAAAACCTCATCTGAAAAGGGAAGGTTATTTTCAATTTAATATGCATCACTCCCTGGGCATTTGCCGAGAGATGCAGGAGAAACAGAAAGCTTCACCTGCTGTGACTTGGAGCTTTTTCTAAATTATTTTTGCACGCATGGAAATGATTTGCGCATTCCCACAGCTGCTCATGAAATGTGCAAGTTTAAGGAAAAAGGGAAACACAGCAAAGTTGCCAAATCCCTCTTAATACTGGATACTATGCTCTATGTGTTTAGGAGGCACCATCCTGCAAATTTACTTGTGGGCAGTCAAGTTACAGACTGGGAAAAATAGCATCAACCATACCATTTGTAAAAACTTTTCATAAATCTGCAACTGGGTTATTTGAAGACATTCCACAATATGCTGCGACTTGTTACTGGTATATCATGGTAAAAAGCTGCCCTACCTTGTCCATTTACAATACTTGCGAAGTCTTGGTGACTTACGATATGCGAAATATTGGCGACTTGCGAAGTCACCAATCTTCACTGCAAGACTGGACACTCCATTTAAAGAGCTCAAATGCTGTAAAAATATCTAGACCTTGCATCACGCAAATGAAAAATCTTACAGAAGGCTGGATAAACAGATTGCCTTCTTCAAAAAAGCAATTTAATACATTTTGCAGCCCTGGCTTTGAATTGTGATCAATTAGTACGAAAACAGAATTATGCTGCAATCAATCAAAAATACACATGCACTATGTTTACCTTTCATATCCCCCACAAAAAACCCCTTGAGGTAATTTTGCATTTTTGTATGTTTCAGGCTGGCAACAGTGTGCACCATTTTCCACAATGCTATAGTAAGCCACAGGTCTAAGCACCCTCCCTTGGAACAAAGCGGCAGCATTTACAGCAGTTCTATTTTCCTGGAAATTATATACCGAGTCCTAATGCAAGACATCAAAGCCTCGTCCAGTGCTTTACATCAGGTGAGGCCATTTATAAAGTTAGCTGAACTTGGTGCCATATTTATATCGCTTACTCCTGCTCCTTACATTATAAATAGGCACTGAGACAGCTCCCTTACATCACTACCATACGTGGACATTTATCACCTGGAAGCTGCGCAAAGCCTGCACACCGACATAAAGCATAACGTCACGTCGAACCTAAAAATCAAACTGGATTTTGCAAGCTGTGCATTTAATTCCAGCCTCTAGATCCCACAGGCTAAGTGGACCTAGGCAATCCTCAACTACAGACTTCTCACCCTGAAAAGTTCTCCTTTGCTTAAGCTCCGAATTTAAAATAATAGTAATAACAATAATGGCAAAAATTTTAAATGAGATCCAGGAGCACTGTATCGATTGAAAACCGGTGCCGAATCTGAAGAAAGCCACCGACCTCTCTGCCTGCTTTAAAGCGAAGATTCTTCAGTCTGAAAAATTATTTATAGAGATTTTTTTTACTACCCTTGTATACTGCAATGTTATTTCCTTTCCCACACACTAGCAAAGTCCATTTTCACAACTGCTATAAAGCGGCATGTTCACAGCTAGTAAAACAACTCCATAAATAGCCTCGCAAAGCTATAGCTGTCTCATATCCTTTCCTCAATAAAAGCAGAGGTGAACTGCTTATTTTCAGCAGCACACTATACGAAGACAGAAGCATTATGACTGCTCATACATTCTGACTATCATTTGCCACAAGCTATATCTGTCAGTATTAAATAAAGCTGCATTATAAATGTAAACAAAACACCCACATCTACAAAATGAGCTGTCCACCATTGCTGTAGGCATGAATTGAACCCGCTTATTGACTCCTGCTTCCTCTTTTATTTATCCTGCTACACAGAAATTCGCCGGCTTTCTTCCCTCCACCCTTCCAACGTGCAAGCTCTGTGGTGGGTTTCCGGGAGCAGTCATTTGTCGCCCATACCAACAGACAGGTGACAAACGCAGATCTTAATGGGAACGCCATTAGGTGGGGCAAAAACAGAGGACTCTTTCATTGAGATGGCTGATTTATTTTTTAAAAGGTTATTCAGGGATCAAAAATGCAACATCATAAATAATTTGCAGGAGCAAGCCAAGAGAATTTATATTTATGAATTTTGAAAGGGGGGGAGGGGGGGAGAAGAGGGGGAGAGTAATTCATTGCAATTGAAACAATAATGCCAGTTTGAAAGGAATTACATTCAGATATCAAATGACTGGGAATTTACTGTCTGAAGAGGCTCAAAGGTCCTTGGCAGCGAAATGGTCGTCACTGAGTTTGCTAGCTGGTGAAATATGCATTTCCCCCCAATCAGCTTTAAGTTCTGAGGAACTCCCTGGAGTTTTCAAAAGCAAGTTCATATGTGGCATACAGACTGCTGCCCAAGCCCAAAGCCCAAATCAACCTTGGTTACACAGAATACACCACAGAGTTACCTAATCCTAGCCAAGTATCGAAGGCACGGGAATGCTCCAACAGGTCACTCCAATGCCCAACAGCAAAGTCAGGAGGGTTAATACAACAGCATATGCTTCAAAGCCACAAGCAGCTCAAGAGCCCCTCCAGCAGAAGACAAGACATCCGATGAATCTTTTTACAGGCACTTGTGGAACATGCAGAAGCCAGGTTTTATAATGCTAACCTAGGAAGTAGCCCCTGTTGCCTAATAGCTGAGCCTGTAAACATGGTTTTAACTCTCTCTTTTTCTTTTGATATTGGATGAGCTCTCCATCTAAAACAAGGCAGGAAGGACCACCATATACCTGTCCGCCCAGGTGCTTAAACCGTCCTTTGGGGAAAAAGCACAAAAGCTTGAACTGAGTTTTAATCAGTGCGGCACAGATTAAACACACAAAACGCTTAATGGCAATTCCTAGGCACTGCCCTGTGGTTTTTTTTCCCTTTCACCTCTCTACTGAGCATAGCAGTCGTGCCAAACAACCTGTGGGCTACAACACAGGTAGGGGTGGGGGGTGGGGAGAAAAGAAATGTGGCCAGACGCTCCTGTAAAGAGGCTTGATCTAAACTTGTGCCTCAACAGAAATCAGACCATTTTTACGTTCTGCAGAAAATCCAGCAAGTAGGTAGGCAGGCAAAACAACAACAACAACGGCACACACAATTGGATGACCCTAGCAGCCTATGTTGCTTCACTAGCTAGGGCAGTTCGCCCACCCCACACACGCACACACAATAAAACCCAAGTGTAGAGTCACACTTTGCTACGCATTCTGCGAGGCAGGTATTAATTGTTCCTCCTTTCCTGCTTATGATAAGGTTGTTATCAAGAAAGCTATGGGTGCCCAAGAACTGGTGATGTTTACAGAAAGAAGGGGATTTTTAAAAATATGGGGCAGGGGATAGTGGCAGGGAGTAATTAATGTATGAGGCCTACATTTAAATAAAGCCGTACTCAGCAGTAGTAGAAGAATGGAAAGTGTGTGTGTGTGGGGGGAGAGATTCCCACGAGGCAGCACGCAACTTGATAGAGGCACGAGAATCATGGACCCAGCCCCTTCTGCCCAAGCCACCGGGATTATTACTTGTGCAAAGCAAATACTCCAAAGCCTCCCCCCCCCCCTTCTAAATCATTTCAATTCCTATTTCCAAGTATAATTTAATCTTTTTCAGCGACACTTGATGCTTACTTCATCACGGCATAATGACAGATTAAAAAGTTGTTGAATTAAATATTAAAGAGGACTTCAGGCAGTCCTGCATTTTTAAGGAATAACACAGATTGGAGATGAAATGAGAAGCCCAAATGCATATTTTATTCCAAAAAGGAAAGAATACATATATTTTTGTTCCTTCAGGCCACCTACATTGTAATAAAACACAGGGCAGGTTTTTTTTTATTTAGTGGATAAAAGTGGGACACGGCATTAGAAGATTCATGTCGCTGTAAACCGATGGCAAGCAGCGATGTCAAAGCTAATGGCGCCCAAGGATTGAGCATCGTCTTTTGTTAAATACAGGCACTCCTGTACTGTACATTTGCAATCTCCTTCTATTAAGGCTAAAGCACCGGGCGCTGACACTCGGGCACAAAAGTTGCTCTCTCAACAGCACTTCAAGAATGCCAAACCAGCAACACAATGAATTTTTAAAGCATGTCAACCAGTTGTTAGACATTTTGTCCTCACCCCAAAAGACAACTGGTGGACAAGTTCATACATTTTTGGGTAGCAAGCCCCACCCCATCAGGCTAGACAACAGAAAACAAATTCAGTTTGATTTAGAAAGAGGGAAGTGGGACATTAAAAGGAGCAGCAGTGGCGTAGTGGTTAAGAGCAGGTGTACTCTAATCTGGAGGAACCGGGTTTGATTCCCCACTCTGCCATCTGAGCTGTGGAGGCTTATCTGGGGAATTCAGATTAGCCTGTGCACTCCAACACACACCAGTTGGGTGACCTTGGCCTAGTCACAGTTCTTCAGAGCTCTCTCAGCCCCACCTACCTCACAGGGTGTTTGTTGAGGGGGAAGGGCAAGGAGATTGTAAGCCCCTTTGAGTCTCCTTACAGGAGAGAAAGGGGGGATATAAACAGTGGTGGGATTCAAATAATTTAACAACCGGTTCCGGTGGTGGGATTCAAATAATTTAACAACTGGTTGTTTGCAAGCACCATTTTAACAACCGGTTCTGCCGAAGTGGTGCGAACCTGCTGAATCCCACCACTGGATATAAATCCAACTCTTTTTCTTCTTTACTTTACAGAGTTAAGGTGCTAACCCAGTGATCAAGGAGAGTTTCATCAGGTAGAAACTTTCCTCTTATCATTTAGAACCTTTTTGCAAGAAGCGATTTATATCTCCACCACACTACGATAATGGTTTGCAAATTTAAAAGATTTTCAGAGAGGTTCTTCCCATATTATCTCCCACTTACTTTAAGAATCCACCTTCCGAGACTACCCAACACATCCTATTGCATTGTACCAAACATAAAGCTCAGAGACGTCAATATATAGGACCCCAGTGTTCCATTCACTTCAATAGTGTTCCATTCACTTCAGATCTAGAAAAAACCAGGCTGCTTCTAAATGACACCAACAAGACGGACCAAAGACGTTGCAAGATTCCTTGTCTCTATTTTACTCACTGTATTCTAACTGATTTACAGATGTAAAATTTTAGTCATGCCATTAAAGGTCAATGAATGAATGAATGAATGAATGAATGAATGAATGAATGAATGAATGAATGAATGAATGAATGAATGAATGAATGAATGAATGAATGAATGAATGAATGAATGAATGAATGAATGAATGAATGAATGAATCCAGCTTGTGGCATATTAAATTGGCCAACATTTACTGATAAGTGCTAGTAATACAAGATAGACATTTCTAACTACTAAAAAGTTATTTACTGTCCGTAGTCTGTACACTATGTTGCTAATAAGTCAAGACAAAACTACGAGAAAAATAAAACAAAACTAATACAAGTAGTAATCTCATCACAAGACCAAAACACAGCAAGCCCACAGAGCAGAATCCCATTATGAAGGGTGCTATAATGACTAAATTCACAAGACTGTACAAACTGAACTGTGCAGACTGTGAATTTGTATATAGTAAACAGTTACAATAAAGAATCTTTACAACTTCTTATGAAGGAGTACTCTCTTTTTGAGACTCACTTGAAAGCCTCAGGAACCGCTGCAGAAAAGACTTCACTCACCCACCCACCTGACTTCATCTCTTTAGCAAAAATCCTCCAAATCTAAACAAACAGCAAGGATCATCTCTGAAAAGATGCTGTCCAAGATATGACCACCCCACTAAAATCCATTGAGATAATGCACTGGCTACGAAGGTTGTACTGTCCTGAACCAGTTTCTATGCTACTCATGTGGTGGAGGAAACTTCTCTGTGGCTCCCTCAGACGCCACTCAAGTGACATCTGTCTACAGAACAGTACTTGGGATAGAAGCAACTTAGACCAAGAACCAAAGTTCAGCCACAGATCGAGACATCTCCTTTCGAGTCTCCTACTCTGGAGCAGTCTTGCTGATTAGCTTCCACTCTTTTCAAATACACACCTACTGGATGACAGCATTTTCCTACAGCACTGAATTCAATAAATGACAGTGACTCCTTTGACCAAATCAGGGGCACAGATTCCACCCCGCTCTGTTCTCTAGTGCTGCTTCAAAGAAAAAGGATTTTGCTTTTTTTCTAATTACATATTAAACTATCAGGGAGAATGCTTGTTTTCTTTAAAGTACTTGATATGTTCTATATAAAACATGGCAACTCGAGCTTCTTCCACCCACAAAATGTACCCCTGAGAAAACTGTCTCTTTGCACGCATGCACAAATCTGCACTTTTGGACATCTTCTGAGAAAGCCAGCCTAGTAGGGGGAAGCATTTATATTTTATAAATATTATATTTAATCCATTTAGGGTTGGGGAATGAGACTGAAATACTTTGCCATTTTGTCCAGCAGTAACCTTAGCCTGTGGTGAAATTCCCGATATCACGTCCAGATGCTTTAGACAGAACCAATTTCTTCTGGGTATTTTGACCTTGCCACAGTGGAAAAGGGCAAAGAATTTTAAAATAAAAAGGATCAATGTCAAAAAACATATATTTAATTTTGTGTATTTATGTCGATCAGAACATGTCAGAAACTTGGGGAATGTTGACATTTACCAGTAAATGTTTAACATTTAGGAGACCAGTGCAACGTGTCATTTTCTGATGTTTACCAGGGTACCTTCAGGCCATCACCTCTGGCCTATGACCAAAATTCACCCCCATTGCCACTTCTTACCTAAAAGAAGCCAGCTGAAAAGCTGAGAATTTATTCCTGCCTATATGAGAAAATGACAACATTTACCAGTAAGTGATGAAATGGAGGGTGAAATCTGTTGAAAAGTGCTTGCTAACCATAAGATATAGAGTAGACTTTGCTTACACTATACCATATATATTGCCCCCCCCCCCCAAGTTATATCAATTGCTAGCTACCTTGCAAACAATTAGTGTTTTACCTGCAACTTTCTCTGCTGGTGTGGCATTTGGAATAAACCACTTGTTTGAATTTGGGATTTGGGCAGTACACAAGTCACCCAGATTCCTCTAAAGCAGGGGTAGGGAACCTGCGGCTCTCCAGATGTTCAGGAACTACAATTCCCATCAGCCCCTACCAGCATGGCCAATTGGCCATGCTGACAGAGGCTGATGGGAATTGTAGTTCCTGAACATCTGGAGAGCCGCAGGTTCCCTACCCCTGCTCTAAAGGCACGAGTATTCCTTTGCAGGCCTGGCAAGAACATGTGTTCGTCCCCGGAACTACCTTTCAAAGAAATCACTATCATTCCAGTTTCAAAAACCGGGTAATGAAAACAGCATGTGTAATTTATCCATGGCCCACCAATGAGTGTGCGGCACATGTGCTCTCCTTAGATCAGCCATCTCAGAGTGAGCTGATTTCAATACACACATGAACAGGAAAGGCTCCACTGACTCCGCCGTGCACATTTCAAGCCCCAAAGAGCATCTGAAGACACCAAAAGTATACGAGGATCAGAAGCACCAGAAGAAGGGTTTCCCTACTTATGGGTTCAGCAAAGAGGGAGAGACCACAGTGGCCTTCACGCTACTTGAACACAGTCTTTGCAGCAGTGGTTACCATTAATTTCAATGAACAGGAAACATGCACACACACAATGTTATTTTTTCTACCAAGTGGGATCTTTGCTGTTAAGAGAAAAGACTCTGCCTTTGACTCATTAAGTCACAGAACAATGGCAGCCAACAAACCTCCAAGAGAAATGCCCCATTGTTCCTCTCCTTGGATGGGGTGGGGGGGGGGGGAAGGAAAGGCTCCTCCTTTTGCCTCCATGTAAATGAACTTAATGCTCGCTCCATTCAGGCTTGCTCCAGGAGCTCCTCATCTGCTGCCTCTCCGCTCAGCGACAGCATTTTCTCACCAGCCCTGACTGCATAATTAATGCAAATACTGCCTTAGTGTCATGAGCCGGGGCTCTTTTGGTTTACTTTGGTACGACGCTTACAGAGGAATATTAACTAGAGAAAGGAGCATCACAACAGGGGTGGAAAATCAGCCTGTCAGGGACTCACTCCAAATGCCACTGAAAAAGAGAGCGCCTTCAAGACTGTTTCATCAAGGTGATTGAGAACAAAAACTACTGAGGAAAATTCAAGCTTACATTTATGAGCTTCTCCACATGCATTATTTATTATCCAGCCCCCCGCACCCCCCCCCCCAACTGAACCTATAGGAACCATATTCCCAGGCACACAGCCATGCAACAATAGCCTGCAAAAACCGCAAAGTTAAACAGATGCAGCCTCGGGCCAGGAACATAAACAAAATAGTGCCAATTGCAGATAATGGGGCAAAATCGATTCTCCAGATGGACCCAGGATGCTTCTTTTTTTTGCTACTCGATGTTCACTACTGTTAGTTATGTACACATGTGTATACACACAGCCAGGTATTTTGTATTACTTAACAATTAACCTCAGCAACCCTGTCAAAAATTAGCCTCATTCCCACAGTGAAATCACAAAACCAGAGGTGTTTAGGATTCATATCGCTTTTATACAGTGAACACCGAATGACTAAGGGGCAGTTTATCATGAGGGCACCGGAAGATCTATACATATGCACTTTTCCACGCAGTTTAGCAAATCAATTATTTTCCTAACAGTGTTTATTCATAATCTGAATAGTACCTAACAGACAGCGCAATCTTTTCACACAAAAAACGGCCTCTCAGTCTTTTACCGAGCCATACAAATGTGGAGATTGTTTTACAAATTACGAGATTTTTTTTTCAAAATTATGACAGAAAACATCTATCAGTTTGCTTAAAATCAGTTGACACATATATCACAGCTTAAGAGATGGATTTGCACACTGGTTTTCAAAGGAACTGTCCCATGGGAGGGGATGCTTAGAGCTGATGGCGCTGCTCTCAACAAGCCACAAATGCATCTTGATATGGGCAACGCTCCTGAGGGAATTTACATTATTGGTTTGAATATTTTCTAGTGTGTAAATATTAGCTTCCCTGTATATTCTTTTTTTCATGGGCAGGCAGGAAAGGGGTGTCTGTGTGGAAACGTCTGCCAAAATTGAGCTGAACTGAGCCAAGTAGCCCTATACACTTCCAGCCAAATTCTCGCTTGTGTGCGTAGTGCTATTTTGGTATGGCGTACACAGCCTTCAAGCATTATTCAGAGGAAATGCTTTTTTGAAAAAGAGAAATAAGTTTAAACATTTTGAATGGGAGTTTTAAAATGACTGCACATTTGGACAGATAATTAAAGAGGGAGGGTGAGAACTGCAAAAAAGAAGAAAGAATTGGGTACTCATGATTATAGCATGAAATATTTCCATACATTCACTGACCCCTTACATGCAATGTTTCTGAGCTACATGATTTCTGAGAGCCTCTAGCTAAATATGTAGACTAGAAATGCCTTAAACAAAAAAACCTCTATTCCTCCCGCTTTCATTGATGTTTACAAAAATTAACACTGAACCTTTAACTCAGTTGCACAGCCTCTGTAGCCCAAATTCAGGGAAGACAATATTAAGAGGTTTGGTAATAAATTCAACCACCAAATATTCAGACCAATAACGGCATGGAGCTGATTATATATACTGAGCTGAAGTTGCCATTTCTTACTGCAGTTCTTCAAAGTCAAACGGTGTTTTGTGTGCCTCAAACTGCAATCTTTAAAAAGATTTACTGGCTTTAAAAGGAAGCACGGCAAGACGAAGAAGCACCGTCTTTCTGAACCACTGTACGCTGCACGCTTCTTCAGGAGTGAAGCTCTTGATTTCAAAAGGCACGTTTCTGGCAAACCAACTGTGGTAGGGATATTCTGTTCTGCAGGCATGTTAGGAATTCCTCCCTACAAAGGGGTCAATTGCCGGCCATGGGATAGCCTCATACCGCCCACTCCATTCGGAGATCAAGAACTATAGGCAACTGCTGGGCTTTTAACTGAACGTGCAATAAATGAACACACAACATTGTAACGCTCCCTTAATAGTAAACTATGTGCTCAAACATATCAAAATGAATGTGCCAATCAAACCGTTTATTTTTCTAGGGGAAACAGCCTCGCTTGCCATTATTACAAATTAAAGATGTTACAGAGAAGTCGTTTTTAATATTTCAGAAATGAATAACAATCCATACGATGCTCTATCATCCCTCCCCTCACAAGTCAAAAGTCTTTGCCATCAGAACAGTGTGTGTTTGGCTGGGGATTTGCGAGAGTGAACACCGTACTCTTGAGTCCGGATAGCATCATAGACCCATAGCACTGCCAGGGCACTGCTATCCTATTTCATACTGAAAGATATATTCGGTTGCTTTACTTTCAGGAATAAGGGCCAAGATGATGATTAGAATCAGCCTTCCCCCCTGCCCCCCCCCCAGCCCACTAAAAGATTTTCATCCACTCATTTCTACAGCAAATGTCACACACTGTAAAAATATAAAAGGGGGGGGGGGTCACCACATTAGCTGTGCTCTACCGAAGGCAGCTCAGCCCAGCCTGTTTTTAATGTTTCGTAGGTGAGTTTCCAACCCAACATCTGATTCAGACAGCAAGTTTGTGCAACTTTCAGAGCCAGCCGTGTCCACAGCCTCCATTTCAGCACAGTGCTAACAGGGCATTAATATTGTCATTTTCAACCTTGGGATCAGTACACAAATGTGCTGTAAAACGGGGAAAATCCCCCTGCGATATGAGTGCGAAACATGCAGCTCATTGATTTTCTTCTTGATAGTCTGCTATTAAACTGGCGAGCACGCTGACCTTGTGCACAAGGGGAGAGCAGTGTGTATGCAACATAAAGTTGAAAAACAGCTGCGGAACGACTGTGTAAAACAGCAGCCTACCAGCCCCTTAAAATATAGACCCAGATTCCATAGTTTATTTTAAATTGGCAACCACAATTTAACAAGCTATTCTAACAAATGATTAGCATAGCATGTGCCTTTCTTTAGCCATCAATTATGACGCAGGGGTAACACAGGGCACAACTTAAGTGTCGAATTACAAGATGCTGTACAAAATCGCTTTCCAACCCAGCCTTGTGTTTGCTGAGCAATTATTGCTGCCTTCCCGGTTTAGAAATAAAAGCTGGTGTCAAAATTCAAAACACTATTTCCGTGCGCCGGGGCTTCGGAGTAGAAGATAGGGAACATTATTTACATTTTATATTGAAGATACCACCCCACCCCACCCCAGTTGGGATAGTTTGGCCTAATAATTTGCTCCTCCAGTAGCATGAGGGCTCAGTAGCAAGATCGTAACAAAAATTAATGAGGTTCAAGTTTTATTCTCTGAAATATCTGAGAGTTTTGCAAGGAAATACAAAATATTACAAATAGCTATGCACAAAGGGGGGGGGGGAAACGAGTTATTTATGCTGGATTTTTCCATTGCTTGAAGATATTTTTGATCTATTAAACAGAGCAAACAAGAACACCTTTTTAATTGATATCTGATCATTATCTGTTTGAACGCAAGACTATAAGTAGACCATGAAGATGCTCGGGCTTACTTAGGGAGATTTAATTTGCAATCTTCACGTAAATCACTCGGAAGACTTATAATCTTTCTCTGTTAATGAATGGAGGGAAACAGAATCATTTGCAACACAGAACCTTCCTTTTCTCCTTGTGCCTGGAATGAATTCTGTATTCCATAAAAGGTGGGGAAGGCAAGAAACCCAGTTTTGAGCTATTTTGTTCTCTTCTGTCCTTCTGCCTGCATTTGCCTAAAGGCTCCCAAGTAAATTACACTCCAAGTAAATGACTGTAATTTACCCGTTGAATTCCCTTGTTCAGGAAAAGCACACACAATACATTCCTGCATTTCCTCGGCTCAAATTTACCATTCTGCATGTCAAGAACAATCCAGGGGCAGTAATTTGAAACTGTTTGAACCTTCAAATAAGGGAAATTAGAAATGTTTTGAGAGCCAAGATTTCCAGTGAGAAGATAAAACCTGATAAAAATCTGTAACAGTTCAATTCCTTCTGCTTTAGATTTATAAACAGAGCATTAAATGTACAGTTAAGCCAGTGGCAAGAGAGAGAGAGAGAGAGAGAGAGAGAGAGAGAGAGAGAGAGAGAGAGCGCACAAGCAAATGTTAGAGCAGGGAAGGGTATTAAAAGCAAAAAAAACATGAAAATATGTATTGTGCAGAAGAGTGATTATTGGCAAGGAAACATGGAAGGAATGCAGAATCTGGAGGATTATGCCTCTAACACAAACTTTGAAAATCTAACCCTTACGCATGCAATTGAGGAATTTATAGCTAACTAAAGAAGGGTGATAGCCACTAATAAAAAAGAGATTCTTTAAAGGAAGTTGAGGGATAGGAATGAGAGCTACAGCTGCATACTGATTATAAAATTAGTGCAGGGGGCTCCATTGGTGCAAACGGCCTTTACGCAAAAGATCGGTGGCAATAACCAACAAATGCGCTTCCTGTGTTTCACAATATACACCACAGTTAAGCACACTCTCAGCAACCAAAACAGCCTATTTCACCCAGCCTAAAAGCAGCCTTTCATATGGCAAAACTGTTATAAATCCTCATTATCCTAAATAAAATTACAGCACTTTAAACATATCCAGGGAGAACGTTCTCTCTTCTAAACAACCACCTTAGCGAGTAATAGGAAGCAATATGGTTGCACTTGTGTCACAGTTGGAAGTCTTTTTAAACTGTCGCCCTGCTAGCAAACCAATTCTACATATTAAAATGAATGGATTGCTTATTTCAGGAGGAGGAGGAGCAGGGTGGAAATCATTTATAAAATCAAGACCATTATTAAGATTCTGTGACTGATTTCCACTCCAAACTGCATCCGAAGTAGATAAATGCCGCCACGGCTGCACATCCAAAATGTCTTCTCTGTGTGTCACAATTTTCTCTTTCCAATGAGTCATCCATTTGTACAAGTAAATTAAAAATTGATCTAAGGGTTTCTACGTGGCTCTGGTTACGCGTATTTTCAAAAAATGTAACCTTGCCACAGACACACCACAAAGAAGTCACAGGCTCAGACTGTTGAATTAAAAAAGGTATCCAGCACCCGCATGCCCTGCTAAGATGTTCACACAGCATAGGCCGTCCCAGATTTCAGAGAGGTTTGCTCTAGAGAGCCAAAATTCACAGTCCTTGCTGTGTGCAACTTGACTGCATGCTGGCAGTTCAGAAGTCTACATTTTCCCAACATTTGATGTGGGTGTGCATGTTTGAATTTATTCTGTACTAAATGAGAAAAAAGTCTTCAGGATGTTGCAAGCAAAGGATGAGCACCCCGTCCCCACGATGAATTATTTACTGTTAAACTTCAACAACATCACTGATTTGAGCATACATGAGTGCAGGCAGTGGGCACAGTGATCACAGGACACCTTGATCCCAAAATCGTAACAAACATTAAATGTATCCCTCAATTTTATAGCAGCAGCAAGAAAACTGTAGAATGCCTCACTAGACACCAAAGCAGAGTTTCTCTACTATGATTTTTTAAAAAGCAAGTTTCAAGTATTTACACCTAGAAATGTGACTCAGAACAAATAGGCAATATTGCCCATTCTACCAAGGAAAGACAGCTTAAATTGAGGAGGAGGAGATTCAGTATTCCAGAAAGGCCCTTCTCCTTTCCAGAGAGAAATTGTGTTACCATAATACACAACTGAACAATTGTGCAAAACTAGAGAAATTAGACATACTAGTTTGCCTACTTTAGATGGAGCACAGGATCCAGTTTTTTTCTAGCTGCTGAATTGTAACTGTGAGCATGAAACAGAATCTTGTTCATACTCTCCAACAGCATTTATTGGAAAAGGCACATTCCCAATTCCTCACTGTAGCTGCCTTTGTATTAAAGACCTATGTAATACAGATGCTCACCTGAAAAATGTGCCTACTTAAACTGGTGCCATTCTGCCAAGTTTACATATGCCTAGGTTTCAACTCCACTGTGCTCTTAATACAGAATTACTCTGCAGTCTAGCTGTGCCATCTCTCCCCTCAAAAGTCCCCTCAGCCATCACTTGTTTGAATAAAGACGAATCAAAGGCTCAGTTACACACACCACAGCAGGTTTGGGCGCTGCACCTCCAAATCACCGAGCAAATTATAGGAACCCTGTAATTTGGTGGGATTGTACAGGCATTTCCCATAAACTCATAAATTACCCGTTGGTTTTCTAAAGGTTACACTGATACTAATGCATACTTCTCCACATGTGCTCTATGCTGGATTCTTCTTGGCACAAACATGCCCCACTTGGAAGGCAAAGCTGTTTCTGAAATATGTTGAACAGGCTTAGGGCCTGGCAAAAATATTTTCAGTAGGTTATCCAAAGTGGCTTTCCATCTGTCCCACAAGCACACTGGCCAACAAAGAAGGCAAGGCAGTTAGTATGAAAACATCCATTACTTCCTGTCAATCTGTGTTCCCAATGTATTCCTTATATGCTCTTCCAAAATATGTTTAACTCCCTACAATCCAGTGGTGGCGAACCTATGGCACTCCAGATGTTCATGGACTACAATTGGCCATGCTGGCAGGGGCTGATGGGAATTGTAGTCCATGAACATCTGGAGTGCCATAGGTTCGCCACCATGGCCATAGGCTCTCACCAAAAACTAGTTCCTGCATTCTATAAAAACAACCAACCTGGGGTTTCTCCACAAAGGCTGTTAAAATGTACATGGAAATGTCCAGGTTTTCAAGTCAAATGTAAAGAGAAGCATTACGCAAAATATATTTAATATTAGAACGGCACTATTCCATTTTTACAGTATTGAGAATGGAAGCACTAGGTATAAATCATTGGTAACAAAAAAAAATAACTTTTAAGATTCTAGTGTGTGAATTTCACTCACACCCAAACAGATCCAAATGTGAATTTGTGAACAGTGTGTCAGACTAGGAGCTGTAAGACCCAGATTGAAACCCCTATTCTGCCATGGAAATTTGCTGGCCGACCTCAGGACAGTCACCTATTTCCAGCTTAACCTACCTCACAGGGTTATTCTAAGAATAACCCCAGAAGCCTGATACTCAATGAAACTGCAGGAATGGCCAAGCCTCTTTGATTAGCTTTTGCTCACTGGTCTGGCTCCCATGTCGCCTTGTTCATATTGATGCTCTCCCAGAGGAGATCACCAGCGCCTTCAAAAGTTGCCAGGAGAATCAGCCTTCAGAAAGACAGCTGATCACACACACACACAATTGCATTTTATTCCTTCTCCGTAGATTTGCAGGTGAAATTGCAAAATTCGTGCGCGTAGTTCCAAAATACTGAGTCAACTTTGACACCCGCCAGGATCATTACACAAATACAACGCTCTATTTTTAAAAGGGGTTGTTATCAAGCCAAGAACAATTATACTCCTTAAAAGTACGACACACAATAAATGCAGACCCTAGCCACATGCAACAAAATATTTTGGCACTTGAACTTAAAAAAGCCCTCCTGGCGACCAATCCGGATTGCCCTGGAAGCTCCGGTCCCACCCCGGGCTGCCAACAGGGATGCCAAAAGCAGCTGAACGTGGCTCATCCGAGCAACATTGTCAGTGAGTGGCACACGCACACAGCCCCCGATCCTCTCTTCGCAGGCATGGTCTTCTCCAGCTGCAGCTTAATTTCCTGTGACTTGCCTAATTACTGTAATTAAGGATTAATTGCCATTAATTATTCACACATAAGCTCATCGCAAATCATGGGGTAAATGTCTTATGAAAGCTGCCATACAAGCCATGTATAAACACACTGGGATGCTCTAGGCAGGAGGATCTATCACTCAGCCCCGAAGCAAATCTCGGCGCTTCTCTTACAAAAACAGCTATAACTCTTAGAAACTCGACAGTCTTTGCAGGTAAAGCATTAGGTTACAAAGCATGTTTTCCTGTGGAAGCCACAACGGTTTTTATTAGTACTATAAATGCTGTTTTATCTTTCCAACTGCTATTTTTATGTTTCCATTTTTATTCTACAGTGTTCAGTTTAGGGCAAGCATTTGCTACAAGCAGCAGTGTTTGTGTTAGCGGCACGCTCCCCCAGCCTTCTCTTGCCCCACCCTGCTCCGTGGAGTGAAATGGTTGTCTGTGGGTGTGCCAATCCTAGTCACGTGGCTGCGTATCATAAACCCTGCCAAACTGATGGCAGTTGCTGGTCTAAATAGGGTAAAATTGCCGGAATATTTAAATTTATGCACCAGCCACGGAACTGCTGTATCCAATCCCATTAGTGAACATGTGTCTAAGTGTGCACATGCACACAAATATTGTACTGCCACAAGGGTCCCAAACTTTCTCAGCCTGCACACACCTTTGGAATTCTGATATTGCAGTGGGCACAGCTACAAAATGGCTGCCATGCGAGGTCAAACCAGCCACAAAATGGTTGCCACAACGTACCTGCACTCACACGGTGTAGACCCTTGTGCTGTGGTGGCAGCTGATGCCAAAACAATGTTTTTTAAAAATCTGCTAGCCAAATCTACAGGGGCCAATCAAAAGACCTGCTGGCAAAAGCCCCAGTGGCCCCGGCCTCTTTCTAAAACATGTGGTGGGCGCCAGAAGAGATGTCGGCAGACACCATGGCACCCATTATGTTGGGGACCCTGTACCACAAACAGAAACAACACAAACAGAGGGAGAAGAGCAAAACAGAACATCCTTGTATTCACATGGTATCATCTGTTTTCACTCACTCTATAAAGCAATGAGATGTTGATCAAGCCATAAGAATTACCCATAATCATCTGCATTAGCTATCACTTACTCCTGTCAGATCCTGCTCATGAGATCTTGCCTAGAATCTAGAATAGCTGTTGGGAGCAACAAGGTTCATTCATATACACACAAGATGGCAGATGCAAAATTTACAATTGCTAAGAGATTTCAGCTTGCAAACTTGTGAAAGTTTATAAATTGAACGCCACCACTGATGCCGACATTGGGTCCTGAACTTAGGAGCTAGAAACCAACCTGTGCAAAACCACCTATTTCTAGCAAATGGAGGCTTCACCAGACAATCATATAATACGTTATCACTGGTCAGACGGTGCTCCCCACAGAAGCTTGCAGGTCAGGCTTGTTCAGAGCTGTGGGCAACTGGAGAACCTTTTCAATGGACCTCTTTCCCACTTTACTATTGCCTGACTCTGATTCATCCAACAGAGGGCGCAAAGCCTTGAGCGAGCCCAAGTGGATTAGTTCCCATCATTAGTTCCCATCATTTCATGATTTTTAATGAATTGTAGCCAGAGTTATGTTCATGCCACAATCCCGCCAGAGCATAAAAAGGTCATAGAACATGACACTAGACAGAGACCTGAACTTCCTGAGAATGTAGGGTTTTGTATAACACTATAAGTAGCCAGCTGAGAAGTAGCTGCTGTGGCTATAAAGACATGCTCCAAAGTGCATGGGCAATGTCTTGTGAAATCTAAGAAGCTAGGAGAAGGCTAAGAAAATGCCCAAGTTTCAGCTTTCTACATAATTCCTTGCTCCTCTGCCTATCAGAACTACCTTAAATGGTTCAAAATAGTTAAATCGGCACATCTGCGCAAAAGAAAATACACACATTTGGTTAATTTGCCTCATGGAACTGTACTTCTCAGCAGAATAGAGAGGTCCAATTACATCCCTCGATCTAGACACTATACTCCTATTGATACAGTGCGATTCTGGGCTGTATCAATGGGAGTATAGTGTCTAGATCGAGGGATGTAATTGTACCGCTCTATTCTGCATTGGTTAGATCTCACCTGGAATACTGTGTACAGTTCTGGGCACCGCAATTCAAGAAGAATAATGACAAACTGGAACAGGTCCAGAAATGGGCAACCAAAATGGTAAAAGGTATGGAATCCATGCCCTACGAGGAGAGACTTAGGGAGCTGGGTATGTTTAATTTGATGAAGAGAGGGTTAAGAGGTGACATAATAGCCATGTTTAGATATTTGAAGGGATGTCATGTTGGTGAGGGAGCAAGCTTGTTTTCTGCTGCTCCAGAGACGAGGACCAGGAATAATGGGTTCAAGGTGAAAGAAAAGAGATTCCACCTAAACATCAGGGAAAACTTCCTGACTGCATGGACTGTTCGACAGTGGAATGCACTATCTCAGAGTGTGGTGGAGTCTCCTTCTTTGGAGGTTTTTAAAGAGAGGCTGGATGGCCATCTAATTGAAGCATCTCAGACAATAGATATTGGGAAACGTGCCCTCTCTGCTGGGGACCTTGGAGCTGCTGTCAGTCAAGGAGACAATGTTGAAATAATGGGCCAGGGGTTACACTCTGTAGTAGGTATCTTCTTATGTTCAACCAAGAATGATCCTTACAGCACACTCGGATACTCCTTCATGTCTGAGCGTTTTACAGGAAGATAGTGGGCAGATAGTATCTCAGGGAAAACAACCTCAACTCTTCTGCAATGATAATCTTTTCACAGAGGAACCCCTGAAAAGCTTTCAAAGAATTCCAAGGTTCCTCAGTGTGAGGTTTGAGGAACCGTGTTCAGTGTTCTGGAACAGTAGATAATTTGGAGCCTATTTTAATTGAAGTGGACTTCCTCATTTCTGTATTATAGCATCCAAATTTCCTCTCTGCCTATTTTTGTGTTTACAGTTGAAAAACTGACACACACACACACACACAAGCAGGCACAGTCATCTTTTACTGCTGCCAGGTTTCAAAACTGTTCGAATTCAATTTAACAAAAGAATAAACTGCTGCATGGAAGCTTGGGGGAGGAGAAGACCCTATATCATCGCTATGCATTAGCACTGAAAGAGTGCCCCAGGAAATTTAAATGTAAGCAGGCAGAATGCCGTTCTAATTGTTATGTTAGTACCTTCTGCAGCAAATTAATGCATGAAACATTTTCATTTTGGTACATAAGTTTGTGCGTGTCTGAGTTAAACATTTATGTTAATGGGCCTTCTGGCAACTCCGTAACGTTTCAAATACTCTTGTAGAACAGCTTCTTCGCTAAAGATATCAATTAGCCATTTCCTTCTCTTCTTCCACCCCTCCCCAAAATACCTCACTTCCTACCTGATCCGGAGGCCATGAAATGTGTTTGTGTGGGGAGGGGAACCTATTTCACGGCTTTAAAAGCCCTGATGCAAACCTTGAACAGGGCATGTGACGAGGCACCAATTAAACATGTATTGCCACAAGCAATGTAATCTATATTATAAAAGGGGAGGAGATGAAACAATAACAGAAAGTCACGCAAGTACTTGGCATATGCTCAGATCAACGCACACACCAACTAACAAATAGGATCGTTTGAAACCCACATGTTTTCTGGGGTAGGGATGCTAGTGGCTACTGTTTGTTTCCAAATCCAAGCAAGACGTGTCGCAAGGCATTCTGGGTCAGCTCCAGTAGTACATGTTGAAGACTTCCTTCCTAGGCAACATGATAACATGATCCCAGAGTGACATTAGCATTTCTATACTATAACACACTACTGAAGATAGCCATCTTACCATTGGCTGTCTGCTCAGACCCTACAAAAGGAAGAAGCAAGGCTGAGATAATACAGACTCAGAAAAAGGAGGCATAGGAGAAAGCTGCAAGTCAAGGGAAGCCTAGAGGGGGAAAGTGCTCCAAAGGAATCAGGAGATGGCCAAACAGAAGAACCTGAATAGAGAGAACACGCATGGAGAGAGAATAAGAATCCCATGCAGCTCCTGGCTGGGTATACGAGAAAGGCTAAAGATTCCGTCTTGAAATAAAACACCCAAAGCTTTTGCTGAAGGCCTAACTAAGGTTTTCATTCTGATATTTGGCTTTGCTTGCATAACTCCCAACATTCGAACACACCACTGGAATTTGCCCCCTAACTTCTCCTGGCGGGGTTGGGGGGGAGTTGCAACCTTCAGGAGCTTTCATTCAGTGCATCCAAAAGGATCCTGGATAGGGATGAACAGAGAAGGGGAGGGAGGCTGATGTGCAGAAGAGGAACAAGAAAATGCAACACAAGAAAATGCAAGGGGCTGCATGAATCCCCTAACCCATAGGTGTCAAACTCACGCCCTCCAGATGTTATGGACTACAGTTCCCATCATCCCCTGCCAGCATCATGCTGAGTTTGACACCTGTGCCCCAACCCATAGATGTCAACCTTGCGATCCTCCAGATGTTATGGACTACAGTTCCCATCAACCCCTGGAGGGCTGAGTTTGACACCTATGCGTGGGGAGGGGGACATTAAGATTCATGGACGTAGATTCAGAAGCAGACTATTTATTTATGATGGGGAGGGAAAGGAGGCCCCTATTCGAGACTGGAAAACAGCAAGCTAAAATCAGCAACTGTTCCTGTTCACAGCTACGGTGTTTCCTCAAAAATAAGACAGTGTCTTATATTAATTTTTGCTCCCAAAGATGTGCTATGTCTTATGTTTTATTTTTCTGTGTTCTGTTCGTCAGGCATGCTTCCAAACAAAAACTTTGCTACATCTTACTTTCAGGGGATGCCTTATATTTCGCACTTCAGCAAAACCTCTACTACGTCTTATTTTCAGAGGATGTCCTATATTCGGGGAAACAGGGTAGTATTTATTCAGCTTGGTTGAAAATTTCAGCATGGCACAGAAACTCCACCCTTTTTTCCCAAAGGGCCCTGATGCAGAGCTGGTCATCTTTCCCATGCTGTTGATGCCTCACACAGAAACCTAGCCCTTCACCACATGGCCAGCTACTTGTAAAAAGTTGCTCTTTTCATCCACGTTAGTGCTTTAAAAACCCAACTATGGGGGGATGAGCAGAGGGTGAGTAAAGGGAATTGCCAAATGCTGCATCCCCTCAAAGGCAGCTTCTAAGATACTTCTATGTAACCCTTTCCAAAGAGATGCTCGCCTCTGCTGAAAATACAAAACGACCTGCACAGGTGTTTCACATTGGAGAAAGGTTGCCTGTTTGGAGAGCCTCCTCCTCCCCAAATAAGAACGGCAGCACAAAACAGGATAGCTCAGCCAATTCAGTCCCTACTAAGCAGTCTTCTCAAAAAAAGTCACAGCAACGATAATTTGCCAGCTGGGATTTATAGACCACTCTGCTCAGGTAGCAAGCAAATGGGCAACATCTCGAGATGCAAACATCTCCTACTCTTTTCTCTCTTCTAACTCCCCCCCCCCCCAAATCTCACCAGCAATGTCATATAATTGATATTCCCCGTTTTTTGTCACCTTGCCGCTTAAACCAGCTGCCAAGCTCGGCTGTGTCACTTTCCATTTATGGACTCCCAACTCCCCTGATCTGAGTAATTAGGGTTTATGTGTTAATTGGAGTAAATACAAAGATGGGAGTCACAGGCATAAATTTCCAAAGCCGAAGCTATAAATTGAAGGGCTGATAAGCCAGCGGAGGAAGATGCCTTCACGGAGCAAGTGTCGAGTTGTTGGTTGTTGTTTTTTAATCACCAGCCAAGAACCGCAACTACTTCCACTTATTCGAAAAGGGGGGGAAATCTAGACAGAAAGTTGTCTTCAAAAATAGACATGAACATTGTGAAGGAGAAAAGATACAGAGATGGATGGAAAGCCACAGCTGGAAGAAACAACAAACTAAGCAACGACAAACCAGATACTCGGAGTCCTATACAAACCTGAACTACCAACAGAAGCAGTGATATTTTGGAAGTTTGGCCCGTGGCAATGATTACTTCTTAGCAATTATACTAAGCCAAAGAATCCAGGCTCGTGTTCTGGGAGTGAACTGGAAGCATTCTAATGAAACCAATTTCTCTTTCTACCACAAGATGCTGCATTTCTCAAGCTTCTTCCTGGGCCCGGCTTCCCCTGATAATCCTGCTATTAGCTATGGAGTTACCTCCCTTTCTCTCTGATGAAAATGCCACTTGAAAACAATCTGATGCTATCAAATCCAATTCAGCTTCCTCGAGAGCACTTAGGCAAGCAGCTCAGAACTGTGCAGCAGCGTGCCAGGGTACGCTTTCCAAGGAGGAGCTGTGCTAACATCTCTGTGTTGAAAAGGGGTGGGGGAGACCGGCGCATAGAGCTCTGGTGCCATTTAGACACCGACACAAGGAGATTTCCCAAGGGGCTACAGCTCCCTCCCACTACACAGCCTCCAATCTGTCGCTTCGTCACCAACTTTCACAGGTAAAAAGGCCCAATAATCTCTACAAAGTCAAGACCAACTGCGGGTGCCATCTCCATCAACTCCGCACATGCAAATCCTGCTGAAATCACAAATATAAAGCAACTGACACATATAGCCCACTGGTGTCGTCTCCATTGGGCAGCGTGCCTGAAACCAGCATCAAAACTATGCAAACTTGGTGGGGGGACTTCTTGGACAGAAGTTCTTTACAGCTTGTCTACTGGGATTTCTACTGGACAATGACACACTGGGACACGGCTCACTTTGAATCCAGTTATGCAGCAGCTTTGGGGGAAATGGGAAATAAGAGTTGAAATAGGTTGGATCCACGCTCAATTGCCAATTTCTGCGGGTTCCCCGTCACTGCTGCAGACTTCCCTCATGCCATTCCGGAGTCCCCTGTCCCATAGAAGCAGTCTTTTGTAGAGAGCAGCAACTGCAGAGGCTGAAACTGGTTCCCAATTCCTTATTTGTACTTCCTAGTGCAGCGGTTCTCAACCTGTGGGTCGCAAGCCCTTTCACAGGGGTTGCTCTGCATCAGTGTCACCACAACATGAGGAACTGTATTAAAGGGTTGCGGCATTAGGAAGGTTGAGAACCACTGTCCTAGTGTGTGATGTGTGGTGGTCCAACCCTTATTTTTGGGTGCTGAGCTTTTACAATCTTATACAATTTCACAGGGCATGCAAAGTGGAGCTGTTCCACCAGGTATATGGTTGTGGCAGCTGGAATACTAGCAGGCCTCTCCCTTCCCCCTCTTTTCGTCTTCCTTTTCTCTTTTGTGTGATATTAGTGATAACACCCTATAGGGTTGTTTCACTGACTCTCGGTTTAACTGGATTGATTAGAGTTTTAATATTTTTTAATATTTTTACTATTTGCTATCTATGTGCATTTTATTGTTATGATGTTACCCACCCCAAGCCTGGAAAGGGATTGGTAGCTGTAGATCGACTTCTCCTCCATAAATCTGTCCAAGCCCCTTTTAAAGCTATCCAGGTTAGTGGCCATCACCACTTCCTGTGGCAGCATATTCCAAACACCAATCACACGTTGCGTGAAGAAATGTTTCCTTTTATTCGTCCTAATTCTTTCCCCCGGCATTTTCAATGTATGCCCCAGGACAAAGAAAAAAAAGAGAAAACCCCTGTTAAAAACACACTGTTAAAAACCCCTGTTAAAAACACACTGTTGTTAGATGGGCAACTGGGCGGACCTGGCACGAAACAGAATCAGGTGTTAATTAATCTTCTACACATTAACACTACTGGTGAATTTGGGTTTGTCCTAGCAAGATCTCTCCAAAGCCTCCAAAAATCTTTCCCAGCCATTACCCAAAACCTTTTTTAGATGGAGATGTCAATGATTTAGTCTGGATCTTTCGGCATGTCACACATGTATACCATTGTGGAGTTAATGGCAAATACCACTTGTAAATTCATGGGGCAGGATACTGTTTAAAAATCCAACAAGGGACAAGTGACAGTCCCTTCTTCGCAGCAAATGGGCAAAAAGTGCTATCTGGTAACTCCACTATAAGCCACTCTGGTGGTTCTGCCCTTCCTAACCACTGGACCTTGCCAAATGAGAGGGTTCTTTGACTATATACAGTGTTTAACATGCTGAATGTCACACAGGCAGCCTACTACAGCTATTTGGAGTGGGATGACGATGTCAGATGTTTTATTTGTGAGTTAAACAAATCATCAATTGAACTAGAGTGCTAGCACACAGGAAGCAGGCCCCGGGGTATACATGGACATCCTTCCACCATTAGCAAATAAGGAGCTAGCTTGAGTTGGTGCACACCCAGGAAAGCTTAGCTTCCAGTTAATATCACAGTATCTTGGGGAAAGTAATACCTTTGAAAAATGTAACTTCCCTGACAGAAATGCTATTATTGTTGAAATATGTGACTAAATATTACACAGTAAAAGCATTTTCCCACTTGAATTAATTACATATGACTTTGTCCTGTTCTCCCATCTCCCTCCCTCTTCAACCCCTTTCTGCTTTCAGTCCAGTCGAAGAGGTCTTCTCCCCAGAACAAATATGAAATTTAGCAAGCCTCATTTATCCTGAAATTTATAATTCAGCAGATGCTTTTCACTTGTGCCCGTCTGCAACTACAGGCATCGGGAAGGCTTATATTCTTGAAATGCAGGAAACCAAATCTCTTAGTATTTAGTATTTATATATTAGATATATAAAAGCGAGAAGGAATAAAAAAAACAAACCCAAACCTCAAATGGTTTTCTCCAATCACTATTCTCTGCACGGCGCCAAAACAGCAGTTTCAACTTTGATGGAAACTTTGATAGCGCCACACTTGCACAACATAATTTGATGTCTTTAAACAAAAGCATCCCGCCCATCTATACAAATTAGCAGATGTCCTTTGGAAACAGTTAGAAACAAAGAAATGCAGATGCGCACATCACAGACATCCAAATGAGCTGATTGCTGGGCCCTTTAAGGCCCATCTGAGCTCAGTTCCAGCCTCGAGTCTTCCTTTCAACTGGCAAATGACAGTGTCACCAAACACTGTCCTTCCATCAGTTGAGGCAGTCATGAATATACAACAGGCAAGCAAGAAGCTGGATACCTCCTGCAGTTCCACTTTGCCTAATTATCTAGGTCTTCTTTCTCCTGGAGTGGCAAACATCACACACCCAGTCAGCTGCTGGCCAGCCTCAGGCCTCATCAAAGCTTGGTTCTGCAGACACCAAGTGCAAGTAGCAAATGTCATTGTTGTTACTGGCCAAGAGAAAACAGTACCCCCACCCCTCACTTAGAAACCACCCATTGGCTGTCATTTTCAGAAGCCTCCCACACAGCCAACATATACCCACTTGGCCATAAATCAGTGGTGGCGAACCTTTGGCACTCCAGATGTTATGGACTACAATTCCCATCAGTCCCTGCAAGCATTGGCCATGCTGGCAGGGGTTGATGGGAATTGTAGTCCATAACATCTGGAGTGCCAAAGGTTCGCCACCACTGCCATAAATGCTGTCCTTTCACTGGACTCATGACCAATTGAGCAAATGAACATTCTAGCTGATGTGCCCCTCCATGTGAATGAACTCTTCATAGATCTCAACCTGAATTCCACCCTTACAAAAAGTGAAAGGAATGAAGAAGAATATTACAGGAGACAGTAAGCATCTATCCCACTCAGGACTATAAAACTTGTTTGGAAACAGGCCTCTCAAAAACAGCCCTTCAGTACAGGAGGTGGTCTTTTCCCACCACAGAAGACAGAGTACAAAGGAGAGAACGGTGCATTAAAATTCTTTCCCAAATTCTGGGGGGCAACATCAAATTAATTTACCAATTACAGGTCTCCTCAAAATTTCCCAACATATTTCATCCCAGCCTCTGGAAGAAACTTCTCCATTGACTGGTTGAAATTTGAAATCAAAAGCATCTGATTGGGCAGAATATCAAAAGCCCCCATGAAGGCAGGAATGGGTTTACCTGAAATTTGCATGGTGACTTTTTGAAATAGTCTCCAGCGGTGGGCAGGGGAGGGGAACCAGGAAAGCAACTGGGAACCAGGGTGGTGTCGTGGTTAAGAGTGTCAGAACATTATCTGGGAGACTCAGGTTTGAATCCTCACTTGTGCCATGGAAGCTGATCTGGGACCAGTCACGCTCATACCCTAACCTACCTCACATGGTTGTTGTGAAGATAAAATGGAGGAGGAAGGATGATGTAAGCTGCTTTAGATCCCCATTGGGGAGAAAGTCAAAATGTAAACGAATCCTCTTCGGAACAATCTTGCAAGATAGCTTTGATGGAGTGGGAATAACTGGTCCAAAGCTGCTATGGGAGTTTTATGGATGAGTAGGGATTTGATAAGGGAGTCCTGCTTTCAGTTCAACATTTTACATGCTACCATGGATTGGCTCTTGAGAGTTTCTGTCCAGAAAACAGGAATGAACACATATTACTAGATAGTGTCTAACTGCAAAATATGTAGCTTCCAATTCTGAACTCTGAGGACTAGAAGTATCATCAATATCTTAATCGTTATTCCAGATGTTCTTGCACCATTCATTCTAAGAGGGGGTGGGCAGCAGGAACAAAGATCTCCTTCCCTGATATTTCTAGATTTTATGCTAGACTTCACAATCCTATAAATCACATCTGCATCCACGAGCCAAGAGCAGAGAAAGCTGTACCACACAGTGTATTGACAAAAAACACACCCACAACCTTATTTATGCTGCATGTCTCCTTAAAATGCACTTGGAAGTCATCCCTTCTCCTACCTTTAGGAGGCCATAATTCACAGCAATAATTCATCTGTGCTCCCCAAAACACATATAGATTCCAGACATGGGGCTGCCCCTTTTCTTCCAGCTCCTCCCCTTCTGCACTAATGTACAATTAAGAATTGGCAAGTGACATGACAAGAACAAAGACTTGATATATGATAAAATCAAGCCCTTTTGCAGGAGCAAGAGCAGCACGGGCAGGCAGACACGAGTCTCCATAGCCGTAGAAAGGGCCGAGACGTCATGTGGGTAGGCAGAAACCCAGGAAAGCAGGCAGATGGCAGTCAAACAGGAAGGGGAAAAAACCAGGGTGGCTAAGATGGTGCACTCCCCAGACTTATCTTGTGATTCTGACAAAGCGACCTTTGCTTACACTTGGCCTAATTTGTAGAGTTTGTTTTCTATAATAATACTTTTCTTCTTTGAAACTGTTTGGGATTTTCAGGAGGAAGGACCAGACATCTGTCAGGTATGCAGACTGGTTTGTACAGATTCCCCTGGGAAGGCAGCTTGGTCAGTGCATGGATGATCTGATTGGGGCCGGGCATTATATCTGGCTGTTCTATGCCATACAGTCCCCAACTTTAAAAGCTGAGATCTCACAATTGTTGCTCTCACTTTCTGCTGCTTCAGGGGGTGGGGGGACATACAGAAATGAAGACCATGAGGCTAAGACCAACACTGAACCTCAAAGGGACTTAAACAGAATAATTCAACCAATAAGACCTCAATCAGAGTAGTGGGTTTAATTTGAGGTGCATCATTTCAAGGAGGCTGTGTTACACTGGAAAGAATTATGAAGGGGAGAGGGCACAAGGTCACAGAGCTGCTGTCAGCACAAGCACACTGAACTGGCTGACATTACGGGTATTTAATCTTTTTGGCCTGACCTGGATGGCCTAGACCAGGGGTCTGCAAACTGTGGCTCTCCAGGTGTTCACGGACTACAAATCCCATCAGCCAATTGGCCATGCTGGCAGGGGCTAATGGGATTTGTAGTCTGTGAACATCTGGAGAGCCACAGGTTGCAGACCCCTGGCCTAGACTAGCCTGATCTCATAAGTAGGATCAGCCCTGGTCAGCACTGGGATCGGAGACCACCAAGGAACATGTTGTGATGCAGAAGAAGGCAACAGCAAACTATCTCCATTAAGTCTCTTTCCTCGAAAACCCTACTGTGTAGCCAGCTGCGACTTGAGGGCGCTTTACATGCAATCTTATAGGGAAGTGCCAAGAAGGTTCAAATCCAAAATCGTCAAAAGCACAATTATATTTAGATTATTTGTATACCATCTTTTAAACTTTCTTTCTGAGGCGGTTTAAGAATATCTAAGAGCCATACGGTACTACTGCAACCGACACACAAGCATATATCCCAGGAACAAAAACAGACATAAAAAAACCTCCCAGCAGAAGGAGGCTGTGGATGTTCTACTCACAGAAGTCAGAGGAACCCAAATATCCAAACTGTTTGACTGCATTTAAGAATCCAGAATGTGGACAGTTGCAAGGAAGAACTGAGCATGTACAGTCACATGTGGCTTTCCCATAGCTCCCGCCTCTGGCTTCATTCTACAAAGATGCCAAATCTAACTTATAAAGCAATTTTAAAAATTATGACAACATTTTGAGTCTACCTCATCTGTGTATCCTGTGACAGCATAATTATGTGTCCATTAACAGCTGCTGAACTGTCCAGACTCAGATTAATTTGTGCACAGGCCCATGGGAAGAGTAGGGGTTTGCGGGGGGGGCATGCTCCCACCCACCCCTGGGGGTATGGCCACACCTCCCCAAGCCCCGCCTACAGCCTCAGTATCTTATAAAAGCAGCTCTTCGAGGCCAGGGACGGCAGACCCCCTGCCCCACCTGCCTGCCCCCCCACTCCCCCTGCCGGCAGTCCCTTCTGCCCTCCCCGACGTGCAGAAGCGTAGCTATGGAAAATGGAGCCCAGTGCAAAATCTGAGTTTTGGGCACCCCCCCCCCTGCCCCAATGGGCGGCTGCTGTGATGGTGGAATCCACCCCCAAACAACATCACTTTCAATGGTATTTAAACTAGGGAGCCCAGATTCTCCTTTTAAATCCACCTTAAGGAGAGAATCTGGGGTCCCCAGTTAAAACAACATGAAAAGTGATGCTATTTTGAGGTGGATTATCCCCCACCCTGAAACAGCATCACTTTCAATGTTTAAACTGGGGACCTCAGATTCTCCCTTGGTCCATGCCGAAGGGGGTGAATTTAAAAGGAGAATCTGGGGAAATTTGGGGGCTGCCTGTTGTCAGGGGTGCAATTGTTTAGCTAGCAGCACCAAACTTTCAGGGTATCTTTAAGAGACTCTCCTGATGATACCACCCAGGTTTGGTGAAGTCTGGTTCAGGGGGTCCAAAGTTATGGACCCTCAAAGGTGTAGCCCCCATGTTCTATTAGCTCCCAATGGGGAGGGGCGTGCAAAACTCAGATTTTGCATGGGGCTCCATTTTCCCTAGATATGCCTCTGCCCGGAGGGAGGGCAGAAGGGGCTGCCGACTGGGAACCCAGCCGGTGGGAGGGGCGGGGCGGGGAGTCTGCTGTCCCTGGCCTCGGAGAGCCACTTTTATAAGCACTGAGGTGGGGGCGGGGCTTGGGGAGGCTCCCCCCCCCCCGAACCCACCCCATAAAAAATCTATACCTACGTCACTGTGCAGAAGGCAGATAACATGGGGACACATTTTTAGAATATGCATGACTGTACACACATACAAAAACAAAACACACACACACAGTGTCCACTTCTGCAATTTTCTGCTGAAAAGTCAGCTTGGTTCAGGAAGCAACCTGTCCAGTAATTCAGAGGAGGATCAGTGGCTCAACGGTAGAACATCTGCTTGGCATGCAGAAGTTCCTAGGTTCAATCCCCAGGGTTTCCAGATTTAAAAAATCAGGCAATGGGGGATGTGAAAGACCTCAGCCTGAGAACCTGGACAGCGGCTGCCAGTCTGACCAGGCAGTACTGAATCTGATAGACCAACGGCCTGATTCAGTAGAAGGCAGCTGCCATGTGTCCATGTGTAATTAGGTGCAATATGTTCACAGGCCTATCAAAGATCAGTATGCAGAAGTAGGATTATCTGCCAATAAAAAAGGCATTCATCAGGACAGACATTTTCATCTCTAAGACACAGAACTCAAACTGCACCCTTCAGCATGGAAGCCAATTTTAAATTTGTTACTCCATATGATTACATTTCTTGGCTACTATATGCTCATATGGCCTATGCTTGCTTGGTCTATTTTCCACTCCTTTCTAAGAAGATGGTTTTATATTTACTCGTACTTGCATAATGTAGTGGTTCAGAGCAGTGGACTCTAATCTGGAGAACCGGGTTTGATTCCCCACTCGTCCACATGAGGGGTGCAGTCTTATCTGGTGAACCAGATTTGTTTCCCCTTTCCTGCTGGGTGACCTTGGGCTAGTCATAGTTCTTTGGAACTCCTTCTGCCCCATCTACTTCACAAGCTGTCTCTTGTGTGGGGAGGAAGGGAAAGCTGTTTGTAAGCCCCCTCAAGTCTCCTTACAGGAGAGAAAGGAGGCTATAAATCCAAACTCTTCTATCTTCTATTGATTAAGAATACATAAAAATGAACTAGAACTGATCTCAAACTATTCTTTGTTTGCCCAAACTTTTGGTTGGTTGAGCCAAGGTGTCTAACACTCCCCCTGAAAATGTTTCCTTATTCATTTCATGCAGATAACGCTAATGTGTTACAATGTGATATCATCCTGTTTACTATGTGAACACTGATTGGATAGCATAGGTATAGCTGCCCCGGGTGCCCCCATGGGAGTCACGGGGGGGGGGGGGCGGCAGAAAAATCGCCTCCACACTTCCGGGAAGGAGGAGGGGCGTGGCTGGGTCTTGGCATGCGCACGTCATGCTGAGACCCAGCCACGCCCCTCCTCCTTTCCAGAAGTTTCTGGGCCTCGCCCCCTCACGTTGCCCCCACACACATCCCCCCTCTCACCACCCACACTTACCTGAGTTCAGTCGGCAGCAAAAAGCAGCTGGCTGAAAAAGTAGCCTGGTGGGAACTACACTTCCCAGGAGACCTTGCGAGCGAGTTGGGCTCGCAAGGTCTCCTGGGGAGTGTTGTTCCAACAGACTGCTTTTTGTAACTGGCTAAACTCAGGGAAGGGGGGGGGGCAGCACCCAGGCACCATTTTGCCCTGGGCGCCGCCAACCCCCCCCCCCCCCCCGGCCCCACGTCACTGTTGGATAGGATCATGTGACAAACCCAGGGAAGAGAAAGCAGCAATCGGGGGAAATGGTGCTAAGGAGAAATTGCCATTCCAAACTTGCCAATGGAGCAACTTCCAACCAGCTTAACTCTTGGGTCACTGAAGATATCCAGATGCCAGCAACGGAGTGCTGAGCAGTGCATCATTCAAACCCTCCAACCCTCACCCAACAGGAGTTAATATATCCAGAAACGGGTGGGCAGAAGAGCTGTTTTCCAGATGCATAAACATAACATTAATTCTACAAAGGGAGGGAATGACTATACACACACTAAATATTTTGGTAAGGACAATATTGAAGGACATTTTTTTTTCCAAACTGGAAGATCAAATGTGAGGAACACTGGCTGCAGCCCCAAGCTCTCTAAAATGGAAAAAAATGTACACAGCACAGCCCAGTAAGGGATCATGGAGCCTTTAGCAGAAGACTACCACACTGTAAGAACTGAACTAAACATGATTATCACCCCAAAGAAATCTGCAAATGTGTTAAATACTGTTCTCGAATTCAGAAAACCGTAGCCCATTCACTCCGGCGGTTGTTGTATGCTCTATAACTTAAGAAAATTAGGTTTTACAGCACACACACCAACTCTCCTTTAAAATAAACTTATGAGATTAAAAAAATGATTGTGAAGCAACCATTTCCTTAGCAAAACAATGGAGCAAGAGAATGTCTTCCCAGAGAGCGCTTCGACAAGTTTATTTTTCAAAAGCTTCCCTGAAGAAACGGAGGCAAACCAAAAAGCAAGCTCTCCAGGGCTAACCGGGTCGCAGATCTGCAGGAGTGTATTCAAAGCAACACTCTGCCTTCGATAATTTAGAGACAGCCACGATAACCAGTATTGGTACATGACAGTCATATGAAATAATAAACCTTGCTAGCTATAAACATTACCAAATTCTGACACTATTGATTTATTATGTCTAACAGTGACATCAAAACCGAACAACTGACAGAAACAATGTTACAGCTTTAAGAGCAGTTTGTCAACGATTAATTCTGCCAAACGGGGTTTAGTTTTTATGCCGGGGACTGCTTGTCTAGCAGTTGTCAATCCAAGCAAAAATTACTACTGCCACGCGTCTGCTCAAGCCAGCCTGAGGCGCCTCTCGCCTAGCCCTCATTACCCCTAACCACTACAAATACAGATGCAAGGACAGTCCCTTTTTTCTAATATGCATGTTATGCAAATTATTAATTGGGCTCACGCTAGAGGCCTTCGCTGATGCCCAGACTGGAGTCAGGGACAGCATCATGCAGCATTTTGAGCCTGACCTGTGACAGAAATAAACTGGGCTGAGGCGCAATGTTTTCTACGGCTCTGCTCCGAGATGTTGCTTCTTCTTTAGAACAGCATCCCTGGAAGACTCCAAGACCGGCTGAGCTCCGCACTGGCGATCTGCAACTCTAGCCAAAACCACATTCATCCAACCCTTTTGCCATCACTAATGCCTTCACCACACGGCTCTTCACAACAGATGGCACTGTCTCGAACACACAATCATGCTGGTTCCGCCGCTGCCGCCGGCACACTCCGGCATGTCTTCCCCTCCCTCCCCTCTTCCTTCCCACATATTTTTATGGCCCTTCCTCTTCCAGCAGGACTGTTGTTTTTGTCCTATTTATATTACACTGTCAATAAAAAGTGTATGACACAATATTATATGCTGTAAATTTGTTTGATTCCCCCCCTCCCCACCTTAAATCAAATAGATTTAAACCCGCAAAAGATAGAGAGGGTAAAGCTATAAGGCTTTTCCAATTAAAATTTACAGCAGACAATGTTGTAAATTTTATACAGTTGTAATGCTTGCTGCAGTTGTACCAAAATGGGAACTATTGATCAGTCTGATTTCCCAGGATGGGGTGGGGGGAGAGAGAGAGAGAGAATACAAGGTAATACACAAAGAAACACACACATTTTTTTAAAAAACCTACACAACTTTCATTTGCCGGGCCTTCCTTTATACTTTACTGCCCTCATTTGGTTCCTGATGCATCTCTCTAAACAGCTGAAACAAGGTCATCACAGCCTCTACCCAGAAGGGCAGCGCTGGGCTCCAGAGGAAGCCGACACACAAAGCCTCCTGCCTCGCTGCTCTTTCAGAAGGCCGCGTCCTGCAGCATTTCCTGGGAGGATTACTCTGTGGCATTCAAAGCACCCCGGAACAAAACACAGGCTCCTAAACCTTCCTCATTCACAAGGTACACGGGCATCAGCTCTCCATCAGGTTCCCTGGAGGCAGTGTTAAGTCATAATGGAAGCCCAACCAGCTTAAAAAAACAACAACCCAGATCTCTTAAGGTCATCTAGCTTACCCTTTCGTCTTAAGGAAAAGAAAGTGAAGGACGCCACAGAGTTAACTGGTAGTGTAGATGTATTTAATTTGTTGTTTTATTTGTTCAGACATCACTTTGCTTTCTCCAAAATTAACTCAAGGTGGTTTAATTAGCGGAGGGCAGGGGCTTAAGTCATACATGGAAACTAAGCACTTGTTCAGAAAGCCGGGAGTAACTGCAACATTTGAAGAGACTCTGGCTAGAATCCCAACGCCACTTACCTGGGAGTAAATTCCCCTGAATAAAATCGGATTAGCTTCTGATAAAACAGGCAAAAGACTGCACTCCCTTCCTGGAATTCAAGAGGGTAGAGCCTGAACAGATTTTCTTCTTTCTAAACCCCACCATCCACACAGTTTCTTTGATTTCCATCTTTGCCCACCAATGAGTGTGTGCGTGCGTGCGTGCGTGCGTGCGTGCGTGCGTGCGTGCGTGCGTGCGTGCGTGCGTGCATGTGTTAGTGGAAATAAGAAAAGGCAGCTGCTTTGGGGGGGATAGTGGAATAAGAGTCAATTTACTTTTACATGTTCCCATTTTTTGACCATCTTTTGGTAGTTTAGATTTTGTGACTGACATTTCTGCCTCTCTTTGAACTGCTCTTTGACAGGGCCCCAACATTGCAAAAGAAGGCAACGGGGAACCCCTGAGCCACCTAAATAAGACCCAGGCTGGGAATCTGTTCCTACTTTTCTGCAGGTAACTTGAAGCCTAGGCTTGGCCTGAGGCACAAAGCAAAAGACAACTGGTGGGTAGCTTTTAGCCTGTAGCTTGTAGCTTTTGTGTGGACCAGCAGCAGCCTGGAGCATCCTCTTGGCTCATAACCTGTTTTAAGGTTTGATTTGGGGGCTTTCTGAGTTTCATGTTTATGTTAAAAATTTCTGTCAATATGTATTTTATTTGGAGTCTCACTGAATCTGCAGCATGGGAGGAAAAAGAAAAATATTGGAATCAGTAAACATACTTTCCCTCTATTTCCCGGAAGTACCTGATCCGATAGGAAGAGGATGACACTGGTTCCAGTGAATGACACAACCACTTTTTGAGCAAACACCCCACCTGCAGACTTTTCTCTCGCTCTTCTTCTGCACATGCATCCAATGGCCATTAATTTACTACATGGCTCAAAATGTCGAAAGGTGCAATGAAAAGCAAAACTCATATTCTAGACAAGAAAACCAAATCAGAGGAACTGTGAACAAAAGACAGTTTCCAATGTAAACATAAATGTGGACTATTTGATTAAAAATAAATTCTGTCTGCACTAATCTGTTTGTGTATTTTTACCAACAAGGTTACACTACAGGCACAAGTGTCAAAGAGCACACAGACCTCTGAACTGCGGGAATGGGGTGGGGGTGGGGGATCAGTAGATGACCGCAACATGGAGGGATCAAAGGGTGAAGACTGACATTTGTGGGAAGGGGATCTATGAAGGGTGGAATCGTTCTGTCTTATCACTGGAAACCCCAAAATGCTGCTGCTGTTACAAAGCCTCTACAATACAGCACTTTGAATAGATTATTGCAGTAATCCTCACAGTCCTATAAGGTAGCCCATTATATAAAACAGTAGTTCTCAACCTGAAGGTCGGGACCCCTTTGGGGGTCGAACGACCCTTTCACAGGAGTCACCTAAGACTCTCTGCATCAGTGTTCTCCATCAGTAAAATGGATAAATGTTAGGGTTGGGGGTCACCACAACATGAGGAACTGTATTAAAGGGTCACGGCATTAGGAAGGTTGAGAACCACTGCTATTAAACCATATTGTGGGAAAGGTCACAGAACATCCAGAGGTGAGATATAAACTAGCAGCTCCCCAGCCAAATTCAGTCAGTAACTCTAGCTACCGAACCTTTAGGAGACGCTGCATTTTTATTGGGGGGGGGGGGGGGGGGGTTGTCAAAGGCCATGAGAATCAGAAACCTGGTTTGTTATTCAAATGAAACATGGGATCCTCAGGAATCTGATGGCAAAGGATTCCACAATTCACAGCATGACGGCAGCCATATGGTAAACCAATGCCCTTGGCAGTATGCCTAAAGAGCAAAGGCATCCTGGAAAACGCTCAGTGCCCATCATTAAATAAGCGATGCTCCTGGAAACCAAAATGTCCATGTATATATACGAGCATATATAAAAGCATATTTAAAACAAAAAACAACAACACGAGCTGTTGTTAAGCTGAAAGGAGATACGCTGCCAGACAATGGGTGCAGCCAATAACAAGAAAAAGATAACGAAAGGATCCCGGCATCTGGCACAAAATGCACTTTGCTGTAAACTGAATAGCAGTTTCCAAAACTGCTCCAAGCATCGCTCCTTTGCCAAGGCAGTAAACAGCTTTTATCAGCAATAATGATGGCATAATCCCAGCTAAAAAGGAAAGTAACATATGGCAGAAGCCCTACAAATACCATCCCGACAAAGTAGGGGGCATTTTTATTACGGCGTCCACTTGCAGGGAAAAACCTGCCAGATGACTTCTCTCTCTTCTCTTCCCCTCCCTCCTTTTTTTTTTCTAAACAGGTTATCATCTTCGCTGTTTGAGCTGAATGTGGCATTAGGGAGTTTTAAACTAATGAGTTCATTTTCCTAGGAGGAGGGAAAAAAGAGAGGGTAGAGAGGAAGATTTTCCCCAGATCTGACAGATGACAAGGAAATCGACACAGCCTTGTGAGATACATGGGTGTGTTTGTGAAGGTTTAACATTGTACTTTTTGAAGAACACTGTCTAATATTCAGTCCTGAATTCTAGACTAAACAGTACTTCTTAGGTACATAGGACATTATTTATTTTTAAAGTAAATTATTTATTTATAAAGAAAAAGACTGAGTGTTAACGTATCCAAAAAACCCCACAAGGACTAACTTTATGTAGATGTGGCTGAATGCAGGGTGCCCAGTCTCAGCCACATTTTCAGCAAGAACAAACTCTGAAAACTTTGCACCACTAAAAAGGCCCATCTTCCAGTTTTCCAACAGAACGACAAATTATAACATGTCCAAATCATACTTTTTATCATCGACACCCCAAAATTTATCTCCCAGATATTTATCAAAATTTATCTCCCAGATATTTATCAAAATTTATCTCCCAGATATTTATCAAAATTTATCTCCCAGATATTTATCAAAATTTATCTCCCAGATATTTATCAAAATTTATCTCCCAGATTTATCTCCCAGAGAGCCAGCGTGGTGCAGTGGTTAAGAGCAGGTGCACTCTAATCTGGAGGACCGGGTTTGATTCCCTGCTCTGCCACTTGAGCGGTGGAGGCTTATCTAGGGAACCAGATTAGCCTGTGCACTCCAACACATGCCAGCTGGGTGACCTTGGGCTAGTCACAGTTCTTCGGAGCTCTCTCAGCCCCACCCACCTCATGGGGTGTTTGTTGTTGTGAGGGGAGAAGGGAGAGGAGATTGTAAGCCCCTTTGAGTCTCCTTAACAGGAGAGAAAGGGGGGATATAAATCCAAACTCCTCCTCCTCCTCTTCTTCTTCCTTCAAATGCTCTCTCCTACTGTTTTCATCACCACTTAATTTGCACGCTCATCAGATTACGATTAACGTACTGAATATTCACACCATGATTTAGCCCTACACGTTTGTCATGATTTTCAAACATACGGCACAAGCCTTTATTTACCCCACATAAATCCGTTTTGCTGGCTGCTGGCTGGACTGGGGTGGGGTGGGGAGGTGGGAGAGAGAAGGCAGAACATGTGCTAATCTCCCCTCTCCCTTGATGTCTTTACCTATAAATATTTTTTTTCAGACTGAAAAATGTATCTAAGAGCTGCACTTGCTGATGTGCGCTGCAGTTTACCACGGCGTCTATATTTTGTTGTCAGTTTTTACAGTATCTTCCTTCATTAAACCTATCAAGTTTTTCTTTTGATCATGCAACCAAGGCCAGAAGACAGATATCTTCCTGGAACAGAGCAGTCTGCCAAGTCTTTCTCAAGACCAGCTTTAACCTCCCTATTGATTTTTTCAACACTGCAGCCATTCATTGTTTGTGACATTTGGCTGTCGGCTCTTTAACACCCTTCAACCAAATCAATTTCATATTTTTGTCAATGCCCTGCAAGGAGGGGGATGAGCAAAATGGGAAGAGACTTTAGCATGATTTAGAATGTTGATTTTGGTGCAACAGTTTGTTTTCTTTGTGTGTGTGTGTGTGTGTGTGTGTGTTTATAAGCCTCACAAAGTTAATGCAGCATATTGAAGGGGGAGAAGAGAGAAGCTCCTTGGAAAATAATGTTACGCACATCTGAGATCTGATTATTAATTTAAGAGAGGCGATGTTTCAAGCAAAATCATAGTCCAACTGCATTGAAGTCTAACACACAGAGCTGTTCACAGACTTGTTCAAGTGTTTCAAACCAACACAAGAATTAAAAAGGAAGCATGGCAAAACTTTGTTTGTGCGGGGGGTGGGGGGGGGTGGGCGGAGTAAGGGTAAGAAGAGACTCCCAAAAATGCAGTACCATGCACTTTCTCTACTCTGGTATTGCAACCTAGGTCATAATTTCAGAGACAAGTTAGGTGTAGTGAATAAAACATAAGAAGTGATGACCTGGGACTACTTACAACAATGTTACGTCCAGAGGTGGGATCCAACCAGTTCTCACCACTTCTCTAGAAGTGGTTACTATTTTTTTCTGAATGCCGAGAAGGGGTTACTAAAGCAACCTCCCTGCCCAATAGGGACTGGAGGTGCGTGTGTGTGGCGGCCCCACTGTTTGAATCCCACCACCATCGGAACCTGTTATTAAAATTTTTGGATCCCACCACTGGTTACGTCCTGATTCAAAGTGGATCCCACAAGGAACAGTGTCCCACCACTGTTTCCTCTTTCTTCAATTAAGACAACGCACAAAGATGCATTCCCATGATACAGACTGGAAATAAAGGTGGATCCCAGGTCTGACTGAATACCAGTGGATTATAAAGCATCCTGTTCAAATGCAGCAATCCTAGATTCAAATCCTCACTCAGTTAAAAAGCTGACTGGCTGGGGTTGGCCAAATCATTACACACAATTCTACTGAATGGATTCCAGCATTTACGAGGAGTGGTCTGAGCCGGTTCAGTTTCTGGATCAGAAACCGCTGAAGAGCACTGTAAGCAACCATCTCAGGTGAAGCATCTGAGGGGCTCATTTAAAAAAATGAATAAATACATATATGCTGCTACCTCTTGGGGTTGTTGTGAGGATTACACACCCTTGGCAACAAAGCACAGCTTTGCAAAAAAAAATAGCTCCTAAGCCAGTGGTGGCAAACCTATGGCACGGGTGCCAGAGGTGGCACTCAGAGCCCTCTCTGTGGGCACGCGTGCACAGAGTTCGTCATCTGGGGGGGAAATCACACACACACCCCACATACACACATCTAGGCTGGCCTGGGCTGCTGGACTTGATGTGCGTGCACCTCAGCGAGCAGGGAGGACTCAGTTGGCGGGCCTGTGCTCCAGGTGGCTGCTACCGGGTGGGGGGGGGGGGGCAGAGGCGGCAGAGATGCTAGAAAGGCGCAGAGTGGTGCATGTGGGACTTGCTGGAGGCTGCAGGAGGCTGCAGGAGGCTGGCCCCTGCTCGAGGGGGTTATTCAGGTTAAATTGCAGTATTGGCACTTGGTGGGTTTTGGGTTGCAATTTGGGCGATCGGTCTTGAAAAGGTTCGCCATCACTGTCCTACGAACTAGGAAGGCACCCTGTGGTGCACAGCTGTAAACTGCGGTACTGAAGTCAAAGTCCTGCTGATGACCTGAGAAGCTGGTTTCTGGCAGCCGACTCAGGGTGGACTCAGTCTTCCATCCTTCCAAAGTCAGTAAAATGAGCACCTGGCTTGCTGGGGGTAAAGTGTAGATGACTGGGAGGGCAATGACAAACCACCTATAAACATAAACTGCCCAGAAAATGTCATGATACGATTTCAACCCACTTGCACAGGGGACTATAGTTACCTTTTAAAATACTAAGATAGGCTTACCACGTTAAAGTTGACTTATGGTGACCCCATAGGGCATAGGCTTTCAAGGCAAGAGACACCAGGAGGTGGTTTGCCATTGCCTGCCTCCATGGGGGCTGAGAGAGTTTTGAGAGAACTGACTGGTCCAAGGTCAGCCAGAAGGCCTCATGTGGAGGAGCGGGTATTTGAACCGGGTTCTCCAGGGCCCCTTCCGCACATGCAAAATAATGCGTTTTCAAACCACTTTCACAACTGTTTGCAAGTGGATTTTGCTATTCTGCACAGCTTCAAAGAGCACTGAAAGCAGTTTGAAAGTGCATTATTCTGCATGTGCGGAATGAGCCCAGATCAGAGTCTGCCACTCTAAATCACTACACCATCCTAGCTCCCATAAGTTCCCGTTCCAGGCTGTATAGTGCCGGGCAGTTATATCACCACAACTATGGCATGGGTGAGCTTCATCAGCAGAACTGTCTGAGCTGTTTTACAGCAGCAGCAGCAGCTGCAACTACACAGGGTGGTGCAGGAGGCAAGATATTTAAAAAAAAAAAACCCAAGAGAGGCAGCTGTGTCACTATTGCCCTTCCTCCTTGAGGGTGTGGAACATCTTTAAAAAGTTAAAAACCAAGAAGATAGCTAAAGCCCCTTTTAATCTATTATCAAAAAGTTCCCCTAAAAAAAGAAACCACATCATAAGAGTCTTAAGAGTGCAGAAAAGTTAGCATGCCAAGAGGAAAAGTAATCCTGCTCACACACACACACAGACACACAGAGTGCTCATTGTTAGTTCTTAGCTATGCAGATGAGATGCCAAATCCTCTACTCACCCTTGTCAACAGACAGGGATTCATTGCCCTTAATTGCATTTCTCAACCCAACAAAGAAGTCAACGTGAATAGAGGCAGAATATCGTTCTAACCAGTGTTTCCCAAGCAAGCACTATCTCACCTTCAACTAATCTGTTTCATGAGACTAATGGGAAAGGGTGGAAAATCATCTGCTGGTAGCACAAAAAAATGTGTATAAATCCACTGCTTGTAAAACACAAGGATGCATTATTTGATGGCACTGAATCACACGGCCTTCTCAAAACGCTGAGGTTGTAAAAGTGACTAAATCCGGTCACCCAATGGGGCAGTGACTTATTTACCAACCCAACCATTTTCTCTTGCTAACCTGGGGCATAAAATTCTCCTAGAGCACTCACAAAGTGCCACTAATTTAGTCCTTGAATTTCAGCCCCAGCTAAGAATCTGCTTCCCACAAAACGATCCAAACCCTCAAGAGAAAGGAAATAGTATATTTGCCTATGTTCATGCACTGTCTGTCTAGATCTATCCTGTAAGTTCCTTGGAGGGAGGGATCTGTCACATGCTACTTGGTTTAATTTTATGTATACAGTAGTGTCTGTATACAGGAGCAGCAGCGGCGTAGTGGTTAAGAGCAGGTGTACTCTAATCTGGAGGAACCGGGTTTGATTCCCTGCTCTGCCACTTGAGCTGTGGAGGCTTATCTGGGGAATTCAGATTAGCCTGTACATTCCAACACACAGCAGCTGGGTGACCTTGGGCTAGTCACAGTTCTTCTGAGCTCTCTCAGCCCCACCTACCTCACAGGGTGTTTGTTGTGAGGGGGGAAGGGAAAGGAGTCTGTAAGCCCATTTGAGTCTCCTTACAGGAGAGAAAGGGAGGATATAAATCCAACTCTTCTTCTTAATTTAAATGAAAAAACCCCTAGCAGGTTAACATGGAGTCTGTGCTAAAATATTCAGTACAGGTTCAGAACACTCGAGCAGCCACCGTGCATAGTGAAAAATGGTATACTAGTCACAAGCATACATAAAAATAAAATGCAGCACACAGTGTTGTAGGATTCCCCAGTGTGACCCCTGAAGAACAGCAAAAGCAATTTCAAAGCAAAAGGAGTACCTGCTCTGGAGTTCACAACAAGTATTTCTGCCAAGAATTATATTCATAACACAAATACATGATGGTGTTTAAGATGCACATCAATTAGCCCCAAAATTTATGAGGCAGTAAATATGACAAAGAACTCTACAGGATTAGAGCAGGTTCATCAAAGTGAGAGCTTGGTGTGACTAAAACCTGTGCTGGGCACCATGATCCAGCTGTTAAGTACATAAAGCAATAATGAAGAAAACACCATGTCTGAGCAAACTCCCAGTCAATGCAAGTCAGCTCCACACAGAAGGAAAGAGATACGCAGCAAGTTTTCATGTCTTTGCCGTCTAAAAATAAGCATCTTACTTACCCAGTTTCTGGTTTTCAGCAATGAGCAGATCCAGCAGAGACTGACTTAAGTTCCTTCTTGCTCCTAATCCTCAAGTCAGTCAGATCTGGAAGACTGGGTGGCAGCAGCTGGCTCCTTCTCCTTACCAACCACAAAACAGGACTCAACCCACACAACCATGTCTTCAGAACATAGGATAGCTCAGGTTTAAAGGATCACAAGGAGAAAATTTCTTGCCCTCTCGGGCCCTTTCTGCCTAGCCAGGCTCAGTGGAGCGAGGTCCTACCTCCACCTCCGCTTCACACCATGAACCGGAAGAGAAGACAGCTGACAAAGTGTTAGGTCTAGCTCAAGACAGAAAACCAGCCACCTCCTAAAACTCACCTTTCCTTGCCTGCCTAGGCGTCCAGGATGACCTCCGCCACCCCTGTGCCACTCTGCTGAGCAGGTGTGGGGCTTCCCCAACACACCCTTGCGCTTGCCCCAACAACAAGGAATATTTCACACTTGACCTTCGAAAGGCATGAATGGAGTGCGAGAATTCTGTGTTTCACTGGTATTTAGGTTACATAGTGCCTTTATTTTCCCCCATTTGATTTTAAACATGAAGGAAGACCAGAAATGTTATCAAAGCTTAATAGCGAAAAGGGCACACCCGCAAAAGACCCAAATCTTTTTTTTAAAAAAAAAAAAACCCCACATACGCCCCAAACGAAAACCCTTAACAGCAAATTAGCTCCTTCACAATTATTTCCAGTGGTTTGCCTTCTTCCTAGGTAGCAAGAAAGAGAACAGCCCCAAGAAAGGGAGCCTTTCCCCAGCTAGCACTACAGAACAGCTGACAGAAGCTGTCCTCAAATTGCTGGGAAGCAGCAGCTGTGCCCTCTCATCAAAATACATTTAGTGATTTTAAAAACACCATTTCGATGGCTTGCTGAGCCTGGCGTCCCCTTCAGAGCCAGGCAGCAGGAGTGAGCTGGGGCATTTGGGGGAATGGGAGAGGAAAGCAGACCTCACTCTTGTCGAAGGCTTTCACGGCTGGATTCAACTGGTTCTGGTGGGTTTTCCGGGCTGTGTGACCGTGGTCTGGTAGATCTTGTTCCTATCGTTTCGCCTGCATCTGTGGCTGGCATCTTCAGAGGTGTATCACAGAGGGACACAGTGTGCAACAGACTTCCCTCTGTGATACATCTCTGAAGATGGCAGCCACAGATGCAGGCGAAACATTAGGAACAAAATCCACCAGGCCACGGCCACACAGCCCGAAAAACCCACCAGAACCAGACCTCACTCTTCTTTTTTACAGCTGTGAGTTTATATAGTACCTCTTTAAAAAAGAGAGAATTTCACAAATGCCCCCAATGAGTTTATACTTGAACTCTTCATGGCAAATCCAGTAGGTTTTTTTATATATATTTAAGAAACTGAAACCTTCATCCATAGAGCAGGACCATTAAAAAGGCAGATTAATAGCCTGACAGTTCAAACAGCTTCTCTGGAGCCATTAGGCACCATGGTGCAAATACGTACTCTGGGCATTCTGAAAAGAACATTAATGGTATGATGGACTGTAACCACGGCACTCCCATACACCTGGATTTATGCTGTTTATTTGGAATGCCTATATGCACCATATGCTCAGCAAATATTTTTATGGAAGCAGTTACTGAGCGTAAGGATCACACAGCTGGTACGGGCTTCCTGCCCCAGGGAGGGAGAGACAGAGAAGCAAGACCATCTCCTGGAGAACAGAGGAAGGATGTGACAACACACACACAAACACACCACACACACACACCACACACACACACACACACTGCTCCTTCCATACAGGAGATTTGTTACTTCAGCTGCCCTGTGCAAGGAAAGGCAATGCAGCGCCTTCAGCAAAAAAAAAACACAGCACATAGCCCCTGTGGGGGGGGGGGGATGTCCTTCAGCAGCCCTCCTGAACTATTTTTAAACAGCTGATAAAATTGGAGAGGCTTGTATTTAAACTGTGCCAGTCTCAAGGACAGGAAGGACAGTGATTGCAAAAAGTGACACACTGGGGAAGGAAGGAAGAAGCCACATCAACTTAGCTTGAAACTACCTGCCCATGAGCACTATCTACTGCTGAAACATATTTCTGCTACAGCATTTCAAGTCAGGAAACCCATGGCAGGCATTCTAGGAAAGTGCCAAGATGAGGCTGGGAAGCAGGCAGAGAACGAGATCAGGCTGGATCTGCTCATACGATCAGCCACAGTACAGCGTTTTTAAGTCTCAAGTCAGATTTGGAGGAAGACTGTTGGGCCTTTCCCCACTTACCTTAAGCCCCGCGCTACTTGAGGAGAGTAGCGCGGGGTCCCCTGGCACTCCCCACGAGAGGGGCGGCGACAGCACAGCCGCCCCAACGCTGCTGCTGTCACGCCCCCTGAGCGCGAGGCATCCCTGGCGCTCTTGCAAAGGGCACCTTTTGATGACCCCGCGCAGAGTGCGGGGTCGTGGGGACGCCCGGGCGCGTGCCAGGGATGCCGCACACTGGGAATTGCGTGCAGCGACGGCGGCCGAGGGAAAAGTGGGGAAAGGCCCGTTCAAACTTTGTGCTTAACCATCTAATGCAAAAAAGTCTTCTGCAAACAGAGGCAACTGTGTTTTTGGTCCACAGGTACCAAGAGCAAGATAAACAATAAGGAACAACTCCACATTCATCTCAAGGTGTCCCTGATGAAGAAAGGTGGACGAGAGGGAAACTACAGTGTACATTGTCTTGGGGGCCAACCCCTCCACTCTTATTTTTGCCTGATGTGCACTTCCAAGAGGAGCTGCTAAAACAGCTTGTATATTTAACCATTTATACATCATTTTCTCCGCAAAGCTCCATGTAAGAGTAATGCCCAAGAACTACAAAACCCATAAAGCAGCAATAAACCAAGCATTTTAAAAAATGAACGCAATGCCTCTGAATACCCTGAGAGAGTTATCTCCAGAGGCAATTCTCTTAAAGAAGCCAGGATTTCTGGGTTCATATCCAAGAAAGAATCTTGTGGCACCTTGAGAACAGCTTTAGTGCGGAAGAAACTTTACCGGTCTAGAGCCTGTACTGTCAGACACACAAAGCGTTATCCTCATTTGGCAGATTAGATCATTTAACAGATGTACATTTGGGAGTGTTCTTCTGGATATATGTAGCAGGGTTTAGAACAGGGGTCTGCAACCTGCGGCTCTCCAGATGTCCATGGATGACAATTCCCATCAGCCCCTGCCAGCATGGCCAATTGGCCGTGCTGGCAGGGGCTTATGGGATTTGTAGTCCATGAACATCTGAAGAGTCGCAGGTTGCAGACCCCTGGTTTAGAATAATCCTACTCTTTGCCAAGTACTAACAGCCCTAGTACTAACAGCTTACCAAAGAAACCCGAAGTATCATCTCAGGAAAAATGACTCTGATTGGCAGCAGCTACCTGACTGTCTTAGTTGGAGCTACTGGGAACTGTACCTGGGACCTTCTTCATGCAGACAGGAGGTTCTGAGACTGAACCACAGCCCCTCCCTTGGGGTGCGTCCCTCTCAACACCTGTAGAAACCTCTCGCCGATTGATTTCTGCACGGAAGTTTCATCTTTAAGTATTTTATCCACAGCCAAAAAAAAAAAAAACACACACAAGAAAACTAAACCAATTAACAATAAAAACTCAATATATGAAACCCAAACAAATTACATGAAAACAACCTCACTCACATCTTCTTCAGCCTCATAAATCTAAATAACCTCACTGCTGCTCAATAAAATTTCAACATCCCAACTTTCATCCCCCCCCCCCCAAAAGCACAAACTCAGAATCAAATAGAACACATTTCCTATTTCTTCTGCTAACGGCCTGCTGAAAGAGTGCCACCTTACAATGTTTCCTAAATCTTGCCAGAGAAAGTGCACTGCAGTCTCATCAGGCAAAATTCATAAAGTGGGGACAATCCCAGAATATGCCGAGGCCCTAGCAAAAGACATCTGGACCTCCCAAAAGCAGAGAACCATGGGGATATGGTATTGTGCCAATACGAAATGGTCTGGGTACATATAACGAGAGACAGTCTTTCAAATATAGGGTCATGAAGGGTTCTATAAGCTAAAACCAACACTTTGAATTCAGCACAACTGCAGTATTAGTGGGGTGATATGGGCATAATATACTCACCAGACAGAAGATGGGGTGCCTCTTTCTGCACAAGTGGCAACTTTTGGTTTATCTTCAAGGGTAGCCTCACATAAGTGGGTTACAGTAGACCAGTCTAGAGGTTACAGAAGTACAGATCAAAGTGGCAAGGCCAAAGGGTCAAGGCAAATAAATGATATAAAACTAATGCAGTGGTAACCAACCTCCATCCAGCCTAAATAATTCAGTATCCTCCAAGCCATCCACTTTCCCCAACAATTTCTTCTCAGTCCCCTCTGGATTCAATGTCACCTTGTTAACCTTCATTCACAGTATTAGTCACACCAAAATTATGCTAAAGTAGTTAATCTAAATGGCATGGTCTACCTTGTTAAATATACTAGACAGATCCAACAACAGAGGAACACTGCCCTTGTCTATTTGTAGTAGTAGATCATTAAACAGTCCTACTAAAGTAATTTTTGTGTCCTATATGCAGGTTGGAAACCCACCTGAAAAGGAAGATGTTTGATTCACGAAGATCTGAAGATACTCTACCTTATCAACTTGGCAAGCTATAGGACAGTGTTAGTTTGACATTTTTGGACAAATACCAAAAAGATGAAAAAGGCCTTTTGTGGTACATTCCAATCCTTCTGGGATCCAGTTTTAGCCATGCCCTGACTTCAACAAATGAGCTCCAATATTCAGATTCAAGTGAAAACCCACCCTGAACATACAGGTTAATCCTGCCCCATCTTCCATAACCTTAATCAGAGACTGAAACAATTACAATGTATAACTTTCTCCATTTTGCACCCCTATAAGTAGATATACCCTTTTTCACTTGGGAGAAAAACAGGTGCCTCACATTCTATTTTTAAACATAATGTATTAAAGCGTTATATGTGGAACAGCCCTCTAGGAACCATCAGTATAATAGGAGACAAAGGTTTCTAATATAAAGCTCGTTATATGCTAGACTTTCAAATTCCATCAGCTGTTCTGCAAATAATATATCAGAAATGGTGACCAGAAAAAGATCAGAAAAGCCAAAATAGTCCCCACTGACGCTCATGACGCACTATGGCCGTTTCTGCATGGCAGCAGAAACAGCTCTCCACCGGCATAATTAATGCCAGTGGAGGCTTGGGACCGCTAGCACGGTATCGTGCAGGCGGCTCTGAAGCTGCAGCAAACCGCAGAGGTGGCTCTGAACGGAGCCACCTCGGGTTCACCCAGTTCACCTACCTCTCCTCCCAGCGCAGCTCTGGACGGCTGGAGGAACATGCCCAAGCTGCCCTCCAACCTCTGGGGGTCGGAGGGTAGCATGGGCGTGTCCCTCCAGCTGTCCAGAGCTGAGCAGGGAGGAGATATAGGTGACCGGAATACTGGAGGGGCCAAAAGCGGTGCCCTCACAATGGTGCACTTCACACCACGCGTGGCAAGAAGTGAAAAACTCGCTTAGGGAGTGAGTTTCAAAAGCGGCATTTTTGAGTCCATTGGGGGGGGCGAGCACAGCTCTGCTGCAGTGCAACAGTGCCAGCTGTTCGAACAGCGCCCCAGGGATGGTGTTTTTACCGTCCCTTGGGTGCTGTTTTTCGGCCGTGCTGAAACACCCTTACATTCTGATGAACCAACTGTGCTGATATAGGGCCAGTGAGAACCCTATAATGTTATAACCCTTGAGAACTGACGCTACAATTACCATTACAAGCTTCACTAAAAAGAAGACCAGAGTCACCATGATCAACAGCTTTGAGGCTTATATGACCAATCCATGATTATGTCCATCAAGTCAGTGCTCAAGCATCTTGCAGAAGCTACCACTGCAGTCTAGTGGCTAAGTATGCCTAGAAGTTCCAAAATAGCACACTCAAGTATATCTGGGTTTTTGTTGGAACATTCACCAAGACTGGACAAAAAACCCCAAGACTTTATGCAGAGAACTATTGAGGAACATAGGGTTTAACCTTGGACGAATTTTGTACAACTCTGTTGGAAATGGAGCAAAAAAAAATATATTAGATTTGCAGGAGGCGGGGACATATCAGAATTGAACTTTGGGGATTTTAATTATCTTAACAAGAAAGCAAGCTTGAGAAATACAAAAGACATGTGTGCCCTTTTGCTAAATGTTCAGTGGTGTTTCAGGATTTTTATCAAGGGGCTATAAGGAATGTTCAGCTATCACCATCTTAGGATATTCCATTATTTCCATGGCGCTCTTTCCCCTCCCCACCCCATGCCCTCTATCCTCAGCATTTTCAAATATAGGTTCGCTGTTTGATGCTGCCTTTGCCTCAAAATAGTTGTTTACCCAGGGGTAGTGCTTCAAATATTATATTCTCACATTTTCAAATCAGCGCAGACACCTGAGACAAGAAGTGTCCCCAAAGCTGCCTTCACAGGCTACATGCTGGTCACTCTTTCTTGTCAAGACTGATTTATTACCTCCTTGCTGTTCAATTTCACATTTTGTCCTCATCATATCCGTGCCTCATGATCATTCCAGGCTGACCCTTGTAGGGCAGGCAGGGAATATTGATAAAACAATTATCTGTTAGCCGTTCATTTGATTTTCCATTTCAATTACGGATTGCACGAGGCAAAAGGAAAAAGATTGCATCATTGATTTTTTCCCTACCTTACAACAGTAAAGAGTTGCTTTGATAGTTGTAAAATGAATGCAAGTCAACCATGCTTTTAAAGGTCATACGGTTTCATTTTTTTCTGTATTTTTTTAAAGACTCCAAAAAATATGCAACTGTAAAAGGTTGGCAGATGGAATAAGGAGGCACCCGTGCTCGAGAAAGGCCTTGAGAAAATTAAAGGCTTAGAAACACAACTCACCCCTATGTGGTTACAATTAATCTGATTTATTTCATCGTTAGAAAACTCCACTGAATAATTCCTTGCACTGACGAGGAATGGTCTGAAGGTCTAGGCTTAGCCCAGGGGTCTGCAACCTGCAGCTCTCCAGATGTTCATGGACTACAATTCCCATCAGCCCCTGCCAGCATGGCCAATTGGCCAATTTTCTAAGATGGGAGACTGCCAGTCCCACCTGCAGGACTGTGTGCTTTCTGGAGAATGGCTAGGGGACAAATGAAGATGCAATCTATTCAGAAGGAGGTTAAGACAAGCACCCATTGCCCATGCCAAGCCAAAAAAGGCCAACGTGCAGTAAAACAGAGGTAAATACAAGTGTGAAAATCTAAAAGAAAGATTCTTCCAAGGTAATTACTGCAGAGCGGGTTGGAGCTGTTCCTGGTTTTGCAGAGGTCAAGAGAAAATTGAGCAGGAAGGTGGTTAATTCCCCACCCTCCAACACACACTTGCATGGACCAGAGAAACAACCTGATCCAGGGGAGGGACATGAATGCTTGCGCCCTAGCCACCATTCTAGAAGGTTCTGCGTCCAACACGGTTTCAGAAACAGTACCTGCTTGCGGCACTATGTAGAGATCACAAAGCAGCAGCAACTGTTTAACAAGCAAAATAAAATGTTGTAGGCAAGGCCTGTTGCTGCAGATGTCCCCTTACTGCAAAAGGACATCTCTTTCCATGCAGAGAAGGAAACTTAAGCACACCACAACTAGAAAAAAGCAGTCTCTGGCTCGCTTTGAATCCCCTACTCTGGTTTGCTGGTTGCAGCATGGCATGCTGGGAAGTTCCATTCAGTCCGGACAATCGACAGAGAGCCAAAGAGAAGCCATTATCCCTCACTAAACATAACTATGTTAAAATTTCACCTGAGAGGATGATAATGTGCTCCCGCCAGCCAGTGATCCAGGACGGTCACACACCCAACAGAAGCGGTGCTCAGCCTACTACACTTCATTACGGTTCAGTGCCTGGTACAGCTCTAGGGGGATTTTCACATGGCCGACCTGAAGAAAAGTTCAGCCTTTGATCAAGGTTTAGTGCTCCTGGAGCAGCAGTGGAAACAGGAAAGGGCTTCCATTTTCTGTGCCATAAGGTGCCGGTGTTGATCTCCTTAAAGCCCTGGAGTTTTCTTCCAAGCCTGGATTACGCTTGGCAATTAAGGTAATGAACTAGCCGAGGTAACAAGGCATAATGATCTCTTTTGTCCTTTGAATTCTTATGAACTTCACTTGTTCCGCAATGAGGGAAAAAGCATCGCATTCCCAACCAAACAGGCTGCACACAGCTTAGAGCTGCGCGTGTGTTCAAACGATTACTTCCATTACGCCTTCACGGTTTGACGTTTTTAATTTTAAACACCTGTAATATTTAAGCGTACCAAAATACCCACACTCTGAGAATGCCAGCTTGCATGCTCCTAATATTTTGACACCTTGCAAGTTATTATTTTAATGCCTGAAAAGATAATGTGATGAATCCACGGATAATACATCAAAATATGTGTATGTGGGTCTGTATCTCACTTTTTAGTTCCAAAGCAGTGGGTTCTTGCAAAATAAATAGAAAAGCACACGCGACAGAGGACGCATGCGCAGATCACTGAGGTTCAGCTTGGGGAGAACAACAGGAAGACCACCAGCGTATTTACTGCAACCCACTAAGTGCTGCTTCTGCGCAAGCTCCGTTCATTTCCAGAGGGGCGTTGCTGGAGAAACGCATGGCAGCGCTCAGTGGGCTGTACAAATCGCCTATCTGACCACAGCAAATGCAGTGGAATTCTGACATCCAATCAAGTCTTTGAAAATTAACATGCATGCTTTAGAGGGGAATTCGCAGATGCAAACGTACGAAACCCTCTTTTCATTATTTAAAAATTTGCTTATTTAGAAGCATTTGGCCTACTAGATATTTTAATTTTTATACTGCCCTCCCCCTCCCCCCCAAAAAAATCTTTTGCATGCTATAAACCCTTTCCCTGTGCGTTGAATCCGCTGCACTCTGATCTTTCATCTTAACACATTCCCAGCCCCAAATTTCACTTCAATCTCACCTCATCTCTCCATACTACATTAACCCCTGGCAATTGCCTTCCAAATGACCCCATTAAGCTGTAATTGCCTCAGCAGGCCTGCACTTTCGCTTGTAATTCTGTACCTCTCATCTCCCAGACGTTCTCTCAGCATCATTTCATGTTCTGGCTCCCTTCACCGAGCTCAGCTTATGACCTCGCTGCACCGTGGCCGAAATGACTACTAAAAGCATCATGGAGACGGAATTCCATTACTTATTTTTTAAAAAGTTCTCCGGTGCCCCTAATGTAATATTCTTTGGGGATTGTTGTCAAGGATACCAAGCACCAGCTATTAAGACCTTTTGTTTCCCCAAGGCATTTTGTCTTTTATTAATAAATAAATAAAGATAAAGGGAAGCTCATTCTCCCTCTTCTCGCCCCCTTCGCCCCCACCCACTCAAAACTGTTTGAGAACGATACAGGCTGAAGTCAAACACAAGAAAGGGAAGGACAAGTACGCTCCACGCTGCAGTTGCCGAGTGTAAGTGTGCGTGCGTATACAAATTTACGCATACAGTTCCCGCCAGATTACACGAGGGCATTTCTCTACAATTAATTAATTGCATGTCTTCCCCCGTCATGCCTGCAATGAAGGGAGAAGTTAAGATCTAAGTGGAAGCCGAAACAGATCGGGAAATTTAAATAAAGCTTGAGTACCACTGCATTCTCCCATCAACTCAAGCTACAGGTTCATCAAAGTCCAACGGAGACAAATTGGCACATGGGAAACTCGTAGCTCAATGATACTCGTAGCTCAAATGCATTTTTAAAAAAGGTATTCCACACTGTTCCAGCAGAGCCATTCAGAAGACACACATTACATCAGCAATTGACTGGTACACGAGTCAAGCAAGGAGCAACATTTAATGGTCTCAATATAGGTACACTGACAGCACCTCATCTCACCGCCCTCTACCCAACAAACTGTATCTGGCGTGTGAATAGACACTTGCCATTGGCAAGCAAAAACTACATCCAGATGAGGAAGTAGGAAAGGGCTCACAAAAGAGAACTCCTTTCTTTTTCAGACACACAAGACTAACATTAAAATTTCTAACAAGCAACCGTATAGTACATTTATTTGCAAACCAAGCAGAAGCAAGCTCTCAAAGTAACAAGTCTCGCTGAACAAAGATTTTGTTGGGTGGAGATTATTTTTTATTCCTGACTCCAATGTCATCACTCCCTTTGAATAAACACAAGGGTGATCATACACAGACACACACAAAGAAGCTCAAGAAGCACTGAGCACTATCGTTTCATTTACTTATTTCCAAATTGGAACAAACCACATCTGGCATTTTCTATACAGGCATCAGCCGGGTGGATGCCCCAATTGGTTGGTCCGGAAAGCAATATTCCCATCTTCTGCTCTTGGCCTTTAGTGGCTGAACAAACATGCATTCATAGTCCCAATGATTGACATTTGTCTTTGCCACAGCCCTTTCCCCTGTTCAGGCCAAACGTAGGCACAGTTTGCCAACTGTCGTGTAGCATTCAATTTTGCTCAGGTTAAGTTCAAATCTTCACTCTCCACTAAACTCACTAGGTGTCCTTCAGTCAGTCACACTCTCAGACTAAGCTACCTCACAGGGGTGTTGTGTGAATAAAATGGAGGGGAGAACAACATACATCACAAGCTAGCATTTGAAGGAAAGGCAGGATGGAAACGTACTCAATTCTGCCAAGTTATCTTTTATCCTCCAAAATGACAGTGGGGAGATAACATGGCCACTTTGGAGGAGTTTTAATTTTACATAGACTTGCTCAAGTCTACCCAACAAATTTCAAGGCTGAGCACAGATGTGGTCTTGGATCTTCCTTATTCTACCTGCTCCATCAAAAAAGGAAGGAGCGTGGCTTTAAAGTTCCCCATTGTAGCAATGATCCACAAGATTCCATGCAGTAAGCTAGGAGAGCGTTGAAATCAATGGTATGAGCAGGAAGTAGCCCTTTCAGGACATTGACACAAAGTTGAAGGATTTCCACATATGAGCTACAGCTTGTATGTAAGTGAGGTGTGAGGGGGAGAGAGAGGGAGAGGGAGAAAGAGAGAAGAGGCTGACTGTTAAGAGAGGAATTCTTTTATGCATGTAATGCTTCTGAAAACTGATGCCGTGTCAACGTGAATGTGTTTTACAGTAAAATTGAGTGTCATAGCCAAAGTGGATTCAATGTTTCTCTGCAGGCTAGTGCAGCTGCAGTAGGCTAGAACTGAGTGAAGTTGTCAAACACACTGATGTTTGGCTTCAATAAGACAGCCCTAGCGTTGAGATCTAGCAAGAGAGAACCTTGGAGAAGGCTTGAGAGCTATCATGTCTAAACACTGAAGGGCAGGGCAGTTGAGAGAATGACTTCTCTCACACAAGTCTGCCCCATTCACTTACGTCACCCTACCCTGAGGATGCCAACCTGCAGATGCTAGGAGGTGCTGGCTCCATCGTTGGATTGTCACGGGGGCAGTGTCTCGCATATCTGTTGTCAAGGTCATAGGTCAAGAAAGACTGCGGAGGCCAAGGTTCCAATCCCCACCACCACTGACCTTGGCCCATTCACATAATTAAGTCCAACTTGCATCGCAGGGTTATTGTGAGAATAAAATGAAGCCAGCTGCTTACGAAATCAGACCACTGGTCTATCAAGATCTGTATTACCCACTCCGGCAACAGATCTCCAGTGTTCCAGGTAGAGGTCTCCACATCATCTAACACATGACCCTTTTAACGAAAGGTAAAGACGGGGCTGCGGACCTTCTGTATACAGAGCAAATGCTTTACCACTAGCCATAATCTCTCACCAGAGTGTGGAGAACCATGCAAGATATCCTGACAACCTAGGATAAATATATCACAGATTGCAGATTGTCTGGATCTGACTTTTAGGGCTCTAGATCACAAAAGCCACAGTAGACCTCTTCAATCTCTAAGATGACTCTAGACTTTTGTGCTGTCCTGACTTCAATGGGCTAACATGGAATTTATCTTTAGATACCAAATAAAGACTTATATATTCCATAGAGCTGTTGATATTTCTCAATTCTGCTACAGTTCTGCTGAAATTAGTTTGACTGCATATTCCTCCTTAGTTTTTTTATTTATAATATTGAAATCCTTCTACGACTTTAATGGCTTAAATACTTGGGCGGAAGGGAAGAATAAAAAGGCTTTTAAATCATTCTTTTTCTTCTTTGTAGCAGTGGCGTAGTGGTTAAGAGCAGGTGCATTCTAATCTGGAGGAACCGGGTTTGATTCCCCGCTCTACCGCTGTGGAGGCTTATCTGGGGAATTCAGATTAGCCTGTGCACTCCCACACATGCCAGCTGGGTGACCTTGGGCTAGTCACAGTTTTCCGGAGCTCTCTCAGCCCCACCTACCTCACAGGGTGTCTGTTGTGAGGGGGGAAGGGCAAGGAGATTGTAGGCCCCTTTGAGTCTCCTACAGGAGAGAAAGGGGGGATATAAATCCAAACTCTTCTTCTTCTGCAAAACGGATAACACCAACAAGAAGCAAGGAAACAGATCTCTTTATTATCCATCTGCTGTTATAGCCAGTCAACTGGTTTTCCTTGCTTGCTGTTGGAAGAAACAGGGTGTGATGGTGTTACCCGTTATCCACTTGTTGCTTCTGCTTTCCAAGCCCCAGATACGGAGTTCTCCTCTGGGGTGATTCCCCAGTGCCAAAACTAATCTGCATCTTTGGTTTTTATTTATTCTCTATACCATTAACAAAAATTTGGCTTTGGATCATTGGGTGCCAGCTGTTTTCATTTTAGGGAACTGCCGTAAGTGGTTCCCCGGAAGCAGAGGCAATACAACGCTCTGGGTTGAAAGGGCAAGGGGTTAGAAAGAAGAGCCATAAGTTATGGCTACTGCAGGTGAGTGCATGCACCAAGAAAAGCAGGATGGCCCAGAATACCCACTGCAGGCACAGATGAATACTGTGTGATGGCAGGTCAGAAGCCAGCAGTGGACCCTTCAAAAGATTCAGCAGCTGTCTCATAATGAGCCCCCTAAGTCAGCTCTGTATACAGAAAAGAGCTCCGAACAGAAATCGCAGGCAGCCCTATCAATACGTTCCCAAAGCAGCCATCTCAGATCAACACAGACAATGCAAAAGAAAGAAAAAAAAGCAGGATATATTTTTTTTGGTGCTGTCCTCTTCAAGAGAATATTTTCAGTTCAACAGAATCAAAAACTACAGCAATGTTGCTCAAGCACTGCTGGGACAATACTTCCAGAAAACACAGTCACCTGGATGTCAGCTCAGCATGGATTCAGACAACCGAGTCACACACTGTTGATTATAAAATGTGATTGGCATGTTTTCAAATGGCCATCCCCTTCGGCCAAGTGCTACTAGCTGAAAGGGAAGAGGTTCTATTAAAAGGCCAACCTGGATATAAAAAAGCATCTGCAGGCCACCATCCCCAAATAAACATGCAAGAATTGTCAAACGACGCCAAGATATCTGAACTTGCACCTTCCTGATGAAACTCCTTCTTCTCCTCTCTCTCCTCCTATATAATCTTTGGAAATTAAGACTCAGAGTGTGTACAGGCAAGGTTTATTTCCCCAAAGTTGGAAACCCCGGACGAAAAGCGATTTCAAGTAACTCCTTATTTAGCCGGGATATTCTTAAACAAGCCATGCTTGGGGGAACTGCCTCCCCCCCGGAAATGATTCACCTTGCATTTGATTCCCTTTACAGAATTACGGACATTTGCAAATAATGGCGAGCGAAGGCATAAAAAGAAGATTCAGAACAACAAATGATTCCACGGCGTTCTGTAAGTAAGCTGCCGAGCTGACGTGTGCTGCAGGATGCTGCCAGTTAAGCAGACCTTTGAATGAATAAGTGGAAAGAGAGTCAAAGAAAACCTTCAACTTGGGAGAATTATCTGTTTATTTCAGAGACTTCCCCATCTGTGAAAACATTTCTGTGGGACACTTGAAGCACCAGCTGCGGGGATGGGTTGCGTTCACGCATCACACATCTCCACTGTTCTGTGACTTTTCCATTTAACTAGGACAGCCACAGGACAGTTCCAGTGCATGCCCTGGGAATTGCGGAACAGCCCCTCAGCTGCTCGTTGTGTTCAAGGGGAGATGTTAGGAAATGACAGCTTGGCAGGCCAGAAGGACTTTGCCCTCCCACCAGGAGTGGACTCGCTAGAAGACTGGTCCTATTCACGACTGCTGTCTATCCGGCATCTGGTTTGGTGGATCTCGCTTTTGCTCTGACGCCTGAATTGAGCTCTAGGAAGAACTGAATAATTAGGGTCAGACCTTTACGAAAAATAACTAAAACAATGTAAAGTAATTAGCAAGCATTTGAGTTCACTGGAACTCAAAGGAGCAGCAGTGGCGTAGTGGTTAAGAGCAGGTGCGGGTGCATTCTAATCTGGAGGAACCGGGTTTGATACCCTGCTCTGCTGCTTGAGCTGTGGAGGCTTATCTGGGGAATTCAAATTAGCCTGTACACTCCCACACATGCCAGCTGGGTGACCTTGGGCTAGTCACAGCTTCTCTGAACTCTCTCAACCGCACCCACCTCACAGGGTGTTTGTTGTGAGGGGGGGAAGGGCAAGGAGATTGTAAGCCCCTTTGAGTCTCCTACAGGAGAGAAAGGGGGGATATAAATCTCCTCCTTCTGCTGCTGCTGGTGTGATACTGAGCAAATTCTTTAAAGGGAGGCAAAGAGAAAAAAAATGCTGCCTGTTAAGTTGGAAAACTCACGTCTGTATCTTCTAACAGTTTTATACTGAAGGAAAAGTGAAGTGCTGGCTGCATCCAAGGCTGCTAGAACAAGAACACAATGGAGGCTCTCCCCTCTAGATGAACCCCCCCCCCCCCAATGAGCAGTAGTTCAGTTTTATTTATAACATTCATTGAAAAACACATATATACTGTAAGGTAGAGACCCAGTTAAGAAACACAGGATGCTATCTGGATTAGCAATAACAGCAATCAGTTGTGGGTGGTGCTTTAGTTGCCCTGCTCAACCGACACTGATAAGGAAAACACCAACTCCAAAGTGAAACCAGAACGGTCCATTGGTAGACTTACCCTGAAGGGGCCTTCTCCTGGACGGCGACGAGGGCATCCTGATTGGGTGATTCCCAACTCATTCTCAGGGAGGCAGGACCAACTTTGTTGTCACTTCCTGTAGAGGGGTTGGACACCCATTTCGGATCCAGTATTTGACAAGCATAGTAGTATAAGAGAGTAGCTCCAGACAAAAGCATGTGGAACAAAACATTAGGAAGTAACAACAGAATCTGAGACAAGGAACAGTAATTGGCAACGTGCCTAACAATATAACTAGATGCAGTTAGGGAGAGAACTAGCTGACTAAACCAGGCTCCCTAGACTAAAACTTGACTTGACTATGTGAACTGTTATTTGGATTTCGGTGATATCTCAGGGAGGGCCAGGATGCCCTCGTCGCCATCCAGGAGAAGGCCCCTTCAGGGTAAGTCTACCAATGGACCGTTCTCCTGGAGGCGAGGCTCGGGCATCCTGATTGGGACCTCCCCGAGCAGTGTCCCTAATGGGTGGGGTCAATCACCGAAAATATGTTCTAAGACTCGGTGGTCGAAGGCTGTGTCATTGTCGGCCATGGATTGGAGTCTGTAATGTCTAATAAATGATGTACTGGAGGACCATGTAGCTGCTTTGCATATGTCCTCTATGGGTATCTGGCGTCTGAATGCTGCGTTGGTGGCAGCGCTTCTGGTGGAATGTGCAGTGATCCCCGGTGGAATGGGGATGTTGGATGATCTGTATGCTTCTGAGATGCATGCCCTGATGTTGGAACTAATGGCTGCCTTTGACATTTGTGCTCCCAGGTTGGGCGCAGACACATTAATGAACAGGGACTCAGTTTTTCTGACGTCCTCGGTACGGATGATGTACGCCTTAAGAGCTCTCCTGACATCCAGGGTGTGCCAAAGTATTTCTTTGGGATGTTTAGGAGACGGGAAGAATGATGGTAGCACGATGTCTTGTTTTAGATGAAAGGGCGATCCTACCTTTGGTAGGAAGGTGGGGTCCAGTCTCATGACTACCTTGTTTTTGTGAAAGACGCAGAGTTGTGAGTTGACAGATAGAGCATGAAGTTCTGATACTCTTCTGGCAGAAGTGATCGCCACTAAGAATAATAGTTTCATCCTGATCCATCTTAGTGGTGCCGATTGCACTGGTTCGAAGGGCGGTTTAGTAAGTGCGTTTAGCACGATGTTCAGTTTCCACGAAGGGAAGCGGTGGATGACTGGTGTTTGAGATTGGCGGACTCCTTTAAGGAATCTAAATATGTCTGGGTGTTTTGAGGCGTGGATGCCCTGGAGCCGGTTCCAGACGGTGGATAATGCTGCCATCTGTCTTTTCAGTGTTGCGCTTCTGAGGCCTCTTTCTGAACCCTCTTGCAGGAAGGCCAGGACCTGGGAAACCTTGGGGCTAATGGGGTCAACGTGGTGGTGGTGGGCCCATCTGGCAAAGGATCTCCACGAAGAGTCGTAGATACGGGTGGTAGATGGGCGTCGGGAGGCCATGATGGTATTTATCACCTTTTGTGAGTAACCCTTCTTCTCTAGCGACGCGCGTTCAAGTGCCATGCGGTTAAGCAGAACCACTGAGGGTTGTGGTGCAGGATGGGTCCCTGAGACAGCATGTCTGGGGGAGTAGGAAGTCGAAGGGGTGGCGCGACGGACAGTTGAAGAATGGATGAAAACCACGGTCTTCTCGGCCACCAGGGTGCGACCAGGATCACGTCTGCTTCCTCCTTCCATATCTTCCTCAGAAGTTTGGGTATGACCGGGACCGGTGGGAAGGCGTATAGTAGGCCCGGGGGCCATGGGGATGTCAGCGCATCGGTGGCCGCCGCTCTGGGATGATGATATCTGGTGAAGAAGGTTGGTAGTTGATGGTTCTTCTCTGATGCGAAGAGGTCTATCTGGGCAGTCCCGAACTGGTGGCTGATCTGGAGGAAAATGGATGGGTGAAGTTTCCATTCCGCTTCCAGGATGGTTTGTCTGCTCAACCAGTCGGCCTCTATGTTGAGGTTTCCCTTGACGTGTTCTGCTGACAGGGACTGCAGATGTTGTTCTGCCCAGGACAGGATGTTGGCGGCCTCCTCGTGTAGCTGGAGGGATCTGGAGCCCCCTTGATGGTTGAGATGCGCCTTGGCTGCAACGTTGTCCGTTCTCACCAGTACATGACGGTTGCGGATGTGTTCTTGGAATTGCTGGAGGGCTAGGCGAATGGCCATCATCTCCAGAAGATTGATGGGGAGCTGGGTCTGGGCAGGAGTCCAGATTCCCTGGGCGGCTTTGCCCTGGAGGGAGGCTCCCCAGCCCCGGAGGCTGGCGTCTGTGAAAATCTGCACTCTTCATTCGTGGAAGGCAGTAGACCTCCTGCCTGTGGACATGTTTCTTGAGGTGCGACTCACAGGAAGTGAGGCTCTGTTTGACCATCGCCCGGGATGATAACTGTCTTGTCTATTTTTGCATTATGTGTACCATTGGTAAGGTCCTCAGAAACCTCTCTGGAGGATTCGCTACAAGTGGAATCGTCCCCACTGGAACCCCATTATCTTCCTCCGTTATGGATAAGGAGAGAGGCCACATCAGCTTAGCTAACTGAAGGATGGATGTCTTCCTGGCTGTTATGAAGGAGGTCGAGAGTCTCCTGAATTTTTCAGGGACGCCAGCGTGAGAGGATGGCTGCGTTGCGCTGGAGTGTCTATTCATGGCTCCTAGGTGCTCCATGCGCGTGGTAGATTACATGGCTGATGAGCTTTTTTGGCAGATTAATTAGGAAACAGTGATAGCGCAGAGTTTTTCATCACCCGACCGTACATCTTCCCTCGCTTCTCTTTGGAGGCCTGACGGTAGGACTAAAATGTAAAACAGTCGAGGTAGGGGTGCACGTGGGTGCCCTGTTCTCTGAGGGCCGTGATGGGTGCTAGGAGCACCTTTGTGAAAACTCTTGGGGCGGTGGCGAGGCCAAATGGGAGCGCCCTGTACTGATAGTGTTCCTTCCCCACTGCGAATCTCAGGAAGCATCGATGGCGTGGATTTATGGGTATGTGCAGGTACGCCTCGGTGAGATCTAGCGACGTGAGGTGGTCCCCCGGACGAAGATTTTCCACGATGGACCGTAGGGTTTCCATCTTGAATCGCCGCAGGCGGATGGCTCTGTTTACATACCGTAAATTTAGGATGGCGCGCCACTCTCCGTTCTTCTTGGGTACGGTAAAGAAGTGGGAGTAGACTCCGCAGGAACGCTCCGATGATGGCACTGGTTCGATTGCCCTGATCTGGAGAAGATGATGAATGGCTTCCTGTGTTCTCAGTTTCATTACTGGGTTGCGCAGTGTGGGGAAGGCTTGAAATCGCGGTTTTGGGGTTCTGTAGAACTCTATGAGGTAGCCGGTGGTTACCACCTCTCGAGTCCATTGGTCGACGTGGTTGCCTGTCCAGCGCTGATGGAATTTTTGCAGGCGGCCGCCGACCGGAATGTCGTGATGGTCAGGATCTGGCAGGTCGGTCGGGCTGGAAGGATTTGCCCCCCCTGCCCTGCCTGAAGTTGGAGGTACGAAAGGAAGAGTTGTTATTGGAGTGGTTGTTGTTGGTGGGGCGTCTGCGGAAGGAGGTGGTATTGGACCAGCGTCTGCCGTCCCTGGGAGCACGTGCTAGAGTGCGCTGCGACCTAAAAGTGGTGTAGGGTCTGAAGGAGGAGGTTTGATCTGACCTAACGTACCTGGGCATGGTTTTCTTATTGCCTTTTGACTCCACCAAAACTGTATCTAACTCCTTTCCAAACAGGCGCGACCCGTGGTAGTCGTAAGCTGCGACCACCTGCTTAGAATGGAAGTCGGCCTGCCAGGCCCTAAGCCATGCCTGTCTCCTAACTAAAACTCCCAGGCCCATAATGCGGGAGTTAAGGATGAGTGCGTCAAAGGTGGAGTCAGCCCAGAATGAGACGGCCGACAGCATTCTCTCCATTCCCTCTCTAATCCCTATGTGTTCTGGGGGAATGATGGATAAAATCCTTCTGGCCCAGACTATGGCGGCTCTGGCCATGGTGGCAGAAGATGCCAGTGTTCTAACTGAGAGGGCTAGGCGGTCGTGCATTCTTTTAAGAATGACCTCCCCTTTGCGGTCTGAGGGATCTTTCAGGGTGCCCTCTCCATCCTTTGTGACTAGGCCTCCTGATTGGACTGCCACAACAGGGGCGTCGACTAGAGGGGTTTGGATCATGGAGTGGATATGGTCTGGAAGCACGTAAAGCTTCTTAAGTAATGAAGGGCAGCTTTTGCTGGCGTCTAAATTGAGCCATTCTCTCCTAATGCTCCTCTCAAAATATTCAGGTAGAGGAAAAAAACTTCGGGGATTCCTCTCCGTTCGAGGAAAAATATCTTTTCTTCCCTTTAGGGGCAGCCTTTCTTTTAGGCTTTTGGGAATCTGAGGGGGGCGATGGAGTTCTTCAGCGTCTCTGCCTCATCGAGTAGTAATTCCAACGCTGTGAGATTGTTTTTGGAGCAACATGAGGGGCAGTTCCTGCTTGCTTAAAGAGATCGCTTTGCATTGTTCCAGCAGGTTTCAATAGGGGGGGGCTTCCTCATTTTCTGAGAAATGCTCAACAGGTTCAACCATCTCCTCCTCGCTGTGTTCCTCATCTGAGATGTTTAACTGGTCTCTATGGGCGGAGGTGGATGGGGGGGGGCTGCGGGACCCTGAGGGAGAACTGGAGCTGTATCTTCTCCTGCGTCTATCCCTACGTCTGGATCTGCTGCGCCCCCTGCTGTGGCTTTTCTGTTTCTGTCTATCGTACAGAGAAATCTCCTCCCTCATTCTTTTAGTAAATAGCTGCATTAGTTGCGCAGGGGAAGTATTGGCCCAAGAGTCAGTTAGGGAAGCGCCTCCCCCCTCCGTTTCCCCGCAATCTTGCCTGGATCTTTGCGGTGCATCTGGTTCCTCCACGGCTGAGTTGCTCTGGCTGGAGGGACTACAGCCTTCCTCAGCGTGGCCCATGTCTTCTCCGCCCCCACTCTCAGCAGAGGAGCCGTATCGGTCCCTGCAATCTTCCGTCTGGGTGGTTGGGGGGTGCGGAGGCAGTTGCGGAGCTCCGCCAGCCACGTCCTGGGTAAGGACGCTGGTGCTCCGATCATGCGCGGCAGGCTCCTCCTCCTGGGCTTTGCGGCGCTTGGCCGGGGCCGTTTTCACGCCTTTTTTCTTCGCGGCGTCTTGGTGTGGCGGTTTCGATTTCAGGGCCGCCGCCGCCGCGCGCCATGCGTGCGTTGCCGCTTTGCCAGAGGCTGGAGCTGCCCGGAGCGGGTGGCCGCTCTGGTGTTCTCTGCGGCCGATTTCCCAAAGGAGTCGGGTGGGGGGGGTGAGAAGGAACGCAGTGAGGCCATCTTAAGAGCCTTTGCGAGGGCCTCAGGTTTTGGCGGGAAAAGTAAAACACGCAGGGAGGGGGGAGAAGCGAGACGAACTAAGACTTACTGAGATTTGAAGACAAAGAAGACACAGAGTGAAAGAAGTGAAAAAGATTGGAATCTATCCGAAAAAGCTTGGAGCTCTGTCCAAGCCCTGCTCTCCCTTAGCTAGGCAGGAACAATACTGGATCCGAAATGGGTGTCCAACCCCTCTACAGGAAGTGACAACAAAGTTGGTCCTGCCTCCCTGAGAATGAGTTGGGAATCACCCAATCAGGATGCCCGAGCCTCGCCTCCAGGAGAACCATCTGCCAATGACCATTTGCACAAGCATTTATTCATCTGCAGAGTTTTCCCCTTTTTCTTGCTTAAAAAAAGAGAAAGGCCTCGCATAAAACAGTGATTGGGGAAGAACCATCCAAAGACCTCTGAGCCAGGTCCTCAAATTTGCCACTTCCTAGTGCCACTTATCTTACTCTCTCAGCCATACCACCGCACTGGTCGCTGCTTGCTCTCTTTAGATGCTATCCTCAAATGAATGTTGCATCTTTCCTTACTAATCACTGCCTGAACTTATATTATGGAACAGAGGTCTGCAACCTGCGGCTCTCCAGATGTTCATGGACAACAAATCCCATCAGCCCCTGCCAGCATGGCCAATTGGCCCCTGTTATAGAAGATAGTATTGAGAGTGTCACAGATTTATTAATCAATGAAATTTTACCTTCTTGGAAACCACAACCATGGTGCAGAACTGACAACGTAAAATTGGGGCTAAAGGAAAAAGTGATTTCAGACAATTGAACCTGGACGAATCAGGAAAGGCTAAAGGTCCTGAAATGCAGCTTCCTTAGCAAAGGAGGATCTTGTCAGTAGTATCTTCCCTTTTTATGTGAAGCTTGCCCAAGACAGGAAGAAAAAAACTCTTCTAGGTTAGTAACTGCAGAACTGACATGACTCTGATCAGCGCTAGCCACTTAAGAACCTAGTAAGTGAAACAGCCTAGCACAGTCCTACTATGAATGGCTGCTCTAGGATGTCCAGTAATGGCAGAAAGCTTCATGCTGCAATTACAGCAGTAGGTGGGAGTTAAAGAAGAAAGTTGAAGCCAAAGGATTCCATTTGGAAGTCCTCCTGCACATATGCTAGTCAAAAGAGGAATTCCTTTGAAAGGATTATCCTTTCACTGACACTATCAAAGAAATGTACTTCATGTTGCCTGGTTGAGGTTTACTCCACTCCAGCGTGACAAACACCTTACTCAACTGTGTAAACACTCCCGCTCCATTCACACGCACACCAATCTGACATTGCTCATTATTAATAGGTGTAAGCAATGCTAATTGGAGCCTTCTGACAAACTCATGATATTCTTTTACTTCAGGCTTTGTAATATTACCCAATTAAACCAATTCCCATGATTCAAGCTGCATCAGACCTCAGCTCCAGATCTGCAGATGTTACAGCCTGGCGGTTAATCTTAAAGTGGCTCTTCAACGCTAATCTTTTTAAAAGAAATAAATCAGTAATTATGCGCCTTCTGAATTCAGCTGAAAACTTGCTTTGGCCAACGCATACTCCTCAATCTTTCCCAGTTATGTCTCACTCTTCACCAGACACTTCCACTAAAGCAATATACACTGATGTTATCAGAGGCTCTATGCCAGGGGTGGCCAACCTGTGGTGCTCCAGATGTTCATGGACTACAGTTCCCATCAGCCCCTGCCAGAATGGCCAATTGGAAATGCTGATGGGAACTGTAGTTCATGAACTACAGGGGCTGATGGAAATTGTAGTTCATGAACATCTGGAGTGCCATAGGTTGGCCACCCCTGCTCTATGACAAGTTAATGTACTCCACTTCTTTCAAAGGCTGATCTATGTAAATGAATACACTTACAACTAGGGTCTGTCCTAGCCAATGGCTCAACAGAGACAGCTCCATCGAGGGCCACGCAGGGGAAGGGGGGGTTAACTACCCATGTCCCTACCCCCAATAGAGGGGAAAGAAGAGAAAGGCTCCTGTTGCAACCACTTATGACCGACCCATTTGGGAATCAGGTCGCTCATTCGTAGCAACCGCCGCTCATGCCCAGTCTGTCCAGGATTCAGTCAATCAGCTCAGCAGTGGCCATCTGAGGTCCGCCAGTTTCCAGAAATGGATCTCATCCATCTCATACAGGATGAAGACATTAATTTGGGGGTCCATCCTGGACTTTTGCCCAGAACCTAGAATAACAAAGATCACCTCTGCATGTGAGTCATTAAGAACCTAAGTCCCAGGTTTCCTACACAGCCCATGCTCTGGTCTTCCCCACCAACAGACAGGGAGTGGGGAGCTACGTGGAACAGGGCTTGTTCTGTACCACTAGCTAGTGAGGCTGAGGAATCCCTTTTCCCTAGGGAGAGCCATCCAGCACCATCACTACTGGTCTTCAGACTAAAACTGTTCTATCTCAGAGGGCTCAAAATACTGACATTAGCAGACCCTGTCGGAAATTTCAGATCTGCTTTTCTGAATCTGTGAGAGTTTTCTTTAATACCAGGTGGTTCCAAGTTGTTTGGTTTGTTTAATCTTTTGTTTTTATTTTCGTTTTGTTGTCTGATTTTATTAGTTTTTCTTTATTTAAATAATTTATCAAGGTTCATTCAGTGGTGGGATTCAAATAATTTAACAACTGGTTGTTTACAAGCACCATTTTAACAACCAGTTCTGCCGAAGTGGTGCGAACCTGCTGAATCCCCCCACTGGGTTCATTTCACCCAGTTTCCCTGAAATCACCAGCCACTTAACCCGAAAAACCCAGATATATAGACATAGAAGCCAAAGTCTCCACCTAGCATTATCTCTGACCAATTAGTACCCATGTGTGCACTGCCTCTGGACATGGAGGTTCCATCTAGCCGTCATGGCTATTGGTAACTATCTTCCAACAATTTCTCTAGTCCTCTTTTAAAGCCATTTGAGTCAATGAGCATCCTTGTATTTTGTGGTGATGGATTCCACAAGTTATTTATGCATGCGAGGTGTAATCTTTTGCCTGCTCCATTCTATTGTTCATCAGTTTCACTGGGTACCCTAAAGTTCTGTTATGGGAAAGGAAATAAAGCCCCTCCTATGGAATTTCTCCATCCTGTACTTACTATCACGCCCCACATTAATGGTCTTTTTTCCTAAGCAAAACCCCATAAACTCTTCAGAAAAGGTGTCAGAAGGGATCACAATCCAGCAATCCAACCAGCTCTGTACCTATGTACCCACAAGAGCAATCATGCCTCAGACAGATTCAGAATCAGAACACCAACCATTCCATGATGCTGAAAACCCAGCCCTGGGTGAATAAAACCTCTTGAGCTGGCACAGTGTAAAACATAATTCTCCATCCTGAGAAGCTTATCATCTAAATTTCAAAAAGGGGGAGGCTAATACACCACAATCACAATTAACCAGTCTTATCTATTTGTCCCAGGCACAGACAGATCACAGCGAGCTGAGCCTTCGTTCTGGCCTGTCTGGGCTACCTTTGATAAAAGAGTCACTTTTTAAAAAAATTACTCTACTTCTCAACAATACACTCTGAGAACTTATGCTATCGTGAAATAATAGCACCAAAATCTGAAATCCTTAGTGTCAAATGCACATATTTACTCATCTACAAATTACTAAAAATATGGTTTTGATGGCACAAATTCACCCCTCCGCCCCCAAATGCCATACAAAGGCCCCTTCTGTACATGCAGAATAATGCACTTTCAATCCACTTTCACAATTGTTTGCAAGTAGATTTTAGTATTCCGCATTGTAAAATCCAGCTGCAAAGTGCATTGAAAGTGGATTGAAAGTGCATTATTCTGCATGTGCGGAAAGGGCCAAACTTCTCAGACTCCCTCAAACATGGGAGGCCCCTTCAGTTCCTGGGACACTGAAAGTGCTCTAATCTCTGGGAGGAAGGAGCTCAAGCGCATGCCATCTAAAACTCTATTCCAAACCCAGCAATGGAGGCACACCTAAGGCCCAGTAGCATCCAATCCTCTATACATCTAGCACGCTCCTCTGGGAAGATGTATTTGGGAATAATGCTTTGGGGCTAAGAGAATCACAGTGTAAGTTTCTTTCTTCAATCATAAAATGGAAAGGAAAGAGGACAGATTGTACTATGGATGGATATGCTATGCCCCAAAAGATGGGTTCAGATACTGGGAACAGGGCTAGAGGGAAGAAGCAACCAGGGGAAAACTCTGTCTTATAAGCAGAGGACTGTCTGCTGCAGCAAGTCCCAGAAGGTATCTGGCAGCATGTTTTGGGAAATATGCTTTTCTGCCTGTGATCCCGTTGCCAGTCAGAGTACGTACCACCGAACTAGATGGACAAATGGTTTAACTGATTTATGTTTAAAGAAGAAGTTCTACTTGCATTTAAAATACATCTTGTGAACAACCTTGAGGATTTATGGTAGAGAAGCAGGAAATACAAATAAATAAACAAAATTCACACGCCTAGGTCACAGGGCAGAACTTACTAAACCAAGTAACAAAGCCAAAACCTAATATTTAAAACACAGAGGTGGGAGCAGGTACAGATAGCACAAGAAAAGCAGTGACTGCTTTTAAAAAGAGAAAAAGGTACAGCTGGATGGAATAGTGTCCCCACCCCATAGGTAAAATGATACAAAGCAGAAGCTGACGATAAATTTTTCCTTTCAGTTTTAATCAGGCTTTCTGTTGTACAAGCGCAGCAGACAGTGACGCGAGACGCTGCCTCCCAACTTCAGTTCACCTTTGCAGTTCCACAAGGGACGCCGTGTCAAGATTGTTCAGCTTTTTTGATGAGTGCTGCGTGGGTAACTAATGTGTAAATGCAGATACGTATAGAAAGCAGTTTTGACAGTGATGTATTGCAACTGGTTCCAGATGTCGACAAGGGATGCTCGGCCAGGCACCTGGGGCCTGGCTGCCGAGGCGCCGCACCAGCACCAAAGCAGTCTTCAACTCAATCACAAGGTTTTAACTCCCCAATTATAATCTTATTAACAACAACCACTGCTCGTTGCTTCTTCTCACCCCTCTGCCAGGACAACTGCAAGAGACACTTCTGCTACCAAGCCTCTTGGCTTAAATGGTAACGTAAAGAGGAAGAAATTTTAGACTGACTCTGAGCTGCAACAGCAACAAAAAAAGAAATTTGACCTCTCTGCTGACATTTATTTAAAAAAAGATCAGGAGCTCTAGGTTCAAATTTGAGGGGTCCCCTCTGGACTCCTAAAAGAAAAGTACTCGCCGCACAGTGCAGATAGAGTCTAAATGCTATGAACAGAGTCACACAGTTAACTGTTTTGCCAAACGGTTTCTTTTTATAATTGGATGGCTTGATGGCTGCTTGTTATTTATAAAATGATATACTGCATTTTGAATTCTATTCACAAAAGTTCATCACAGAATTTTGTTTGACAAGTACTTAGAAATAGGAGTGTGCAAATTTTTTTAGGAAAATTCAGGTTTGGGTATAATGGACCCCAACATTCTGGGGATTTCTGAATCCTCCTGAACACCCGTACCACGATGGGTTGGGGGGGGGGGGGATCCAAAACAATTTGGCAGGATTACAGCCTATGGCCGTGGTGGTTAACCTTTGGCACTCCAGGTGTTATGGACTACAATTCCCATCAGCCCCTGCCAGCATGACCAATTGGCCATGCTGGCAGGGGCTGATGGGAATTGTAGCCCATAACATCTGGAGTGCCAAACGTTCGCCACCACTGGCCTATGGGAAATCTTTTTAGGGCTCTAGGGGTGGCTGTTTTTTTTTTTAAGGCAGTGGCATCAAATCTGCAGAATAGCTATGGGTGATTCTTACCATGTTCGGTAAATATTTGACCAGGGGATCGAATTTATGGACCCCCAAAGAGCGGGTCCCCATCTATCCTCCATTGTTTTGAATGGAGGGTAAAAATTAGGCTTCCCTGAAAATTTGGTGCCTTTACCTTAAAACACCCCCCCCCCCCCGAGTCCCAGAAAGAGTCCCCATTAGCTATGATGGAGCTGGGGAGGATTTAAACTTTAAAGCTCTGATGAACCTGGTGTGATGGGCTTTTTCCTTTGTAAAGTAATCTCTTCCCTGTCTACAGCTGCAGCTGGAGATCCCAAAGTGATGCCGAAAAAAGCCGACTGCTATTTTTAAAAATCTGTCTTTCCCCAACACATATTCCTACTTGAAAACACTTTATAAGGGAGGCTCTCCAAGTATACTCTTCCTTTTTGACCACTGAATATCCCCAACCCCAGTTCCTGAACTACTGCCCAGTATACCATACGCCATGCCCATAATCAGAAGGGCTAGAAACTTGTAAGTCATTTTTAAATAAATGAAGAGACTTCAGGCACTTCACCCAAAGCTATGCTACGCTGTCAGACAGAAGATGCCCAACTTAGTAGACTGAGATCTATCTCCAACGGACCACTGAGTTTCTCCAATGCCAGACTGCACTGATCAAAAGTTAACTTATATTAGATATTTTACTTATATTAGATATTTATTAGATATTGTATCCGAATGCACCAAAACATGCATACAACATGGTCGTACAATGTCATGCAGAAAGGGAACAATGGGAAAAAAAACAAAAAACCCTCTAATGATAATCTAGATTTCAGCTTCAAGTAACAAAGAGAGGGTGTTCCTGTGAAAAGACAATCAGATGCAGTTGAGACTGTAAGGATCTGTGTCTGGGTACAATTTAACCTTTAAAGCTCTAATTGGCTTGGGAATAGGATATTTGACGGATTGCCTACTTAAATATCAACCTGCCTGTCATCTGAGATTATCTTCACGGATCCTACTTCAGGTAATTCTCAACTCAAAAGGACAAAAGAGTATCTACTAGTTACAAGATCTTTTCTGTGGTGGCACCCTGGTTCTGGAATTCTTGTCCAGAGGCCTCCAAATGGCACCTACTTTATTAGCTTTTATAATTCTCACAAGCATTTAAATGAGCAGTTTTTAACACTGCTTGCAATTCCTTCCCCCGCCCCCACCCCACCCCCGCTCCCAACTGCTTGCTGAGTTCTGATTGTTTAGTATTTGAGCATGCGTTAAGGGTCATTTTATCATTCTTTACGCTATTTTAAGCTGTGGCTTGAGACAATGTTTTTGTTAGCTGCCTTGTAGTCTTGGTAGCTGCAAAGTAGGATAGACCTCAAATAAAATAAGGTGCCCTCTGTTCCATAACATGTCAATTAGCAATCAGCTAGGATTTGGGAATTTATGGAAACATATTAATTTTCCACCTATGCCACAGTCTCATATTGTAGCTTCAGGCAAGTTTTTCAGCCTCAGTTTCCCCCATGTATAAAACCGGACCAAATGTCACACCTTACAGAGGGGAGAAACCATTGAAAAACAGACAGCAGCAAAGCAAACTTAATGTACTATAAAATAGCTGTAGTACTTTGAGAATAAATGCAAGAATGTACAAGTTGCTTTGCGTTAACTCTTCTCACAATCATGCACTTGCTCAGGATACTTTGCATCACAGAAAATATGAAGGATCCACTCTTGCTCTAAGCTAGTTCAGTGCAAAAGCCACATATCCACAAGCACCTGTCTTTCAATGTGCTCAGCGGAACTCCCACGGCTGGGGACTCAGCTCCTGAGCGACACTTCCCACTCAAAAGAGCTGCGTTGCAGGAAAAAAACCAAAACCCAGTATTAAAGCAATAAGAGCCTAATTAGCTTGATAGAAGTCATACTCGCAGCACCATTAATGCTAATGAGCTGTGGGGAAGACGGGGCCAAAAGGAAGCCCTGCACAGGAAAGACAGCGTTTAACCCAGAAACCTAATAAAGTTGCACCTCTTACACGGGTAGTGTCTGCAGCGCGGCTCCAACAACGGCCTTTGGTCCAAAGGGATTTCTTCCCCTCAAACACCTTGTCTATCTCCCCCCTCTGCCAACACAAAACTCTCAGCTCCAATCAAAGAACCTCTCACGGGATTGCCCTGCAGCTATGCCATCGCGACTCCGTGTGGTTTTGCTATCAAGCGCTATTTCATTGATCAAGATAGCTGCGGAAAGCAAGGCCGCTACTTAGCCTAAAACAAAGAGGAAGACCTCTGTCGCTGGGTTTCCTCCGTCGCATCAAAAGGGGCTAAGGGACTTTTAGCTGAAAAGCCAGGAGGGATCCAGGCTGCAAATCAGAAAAAAAATGGAACTGTTCTCCACTCGCTGCCTATTCAGCTTCTTTACCTCTAGTACAGTGTTCAAAGCCCCAACGATTGCATAGCTGTATTGTCGAAGGCTCTCACGGCTGGAATCACTGGGGTGCTGTGTGATTCCTCTGAAGATGCCAGCCACAGATGCAGGCGAAACGTCAGGAGAGAATGCTGCTAGAACACGGCCATACAGCCCGGAAACCACACAGCACCCCAATTGCATAGCTCCTTTTAAGACTTACTACCCTTGTTCAAATGACCTCCTAAACCATACAAGAGGCAGGGCCTTATCCCCAAAGTGCTTACCACAGAAATTTCAGTAATTGAAGGATTAAAAAAATGGGTGAAAGTGAAAGTCAAGGGGGGGGGGGCAGATGGGATCAAGTCTAGGAACACTTACGTAGGTGTTGATTAAAATGGGGATAGGACTGAGACACAAATCACATGCTTTGTAAAGAGCAGGAAGGTCTGAATGCCACTGTCAATCAACCTTCCTCAACAGCTAATCAATTCAGAAGCCTGATACAAGGACATTTAAAACTGTCGTCTTATTATTATTTTTACATTACATATGCATACCAAAAGCAGAGGAGGGGCTGGAAAGCATGTCAGAGGAAGGAAGGCACCACATAGGTGACTTATGAGCAACTTGCAATGTTACAAGAGAACCGCTTCATTAAATGATAACCATGCAATGCTATCAGCTTTGGAGATGCGATCACAGGTAAAAGGACACAATTAACTTTTTGTACACATATATATCCCCAACATGGCAGTCAAATTTATTTTCAAACTTTCATCTCACATTATCTACCTCTAAAAGTTTCCTACTAACACAGAACTCCCTTGTGCCAGATAGCCCATGAGAGATAATCTACTAAAGGCTTAGCTATCTTTGGTGGCTCTGTGCAATGTGAGCTCCCACTGAACACTCATAAACCATCTCAGCAAGACCTCATGTGGGGGCACAGTGTCTGGTATTTTGTGCACTTGAAGTTGACCAGATGAGGGATTTTTTCCACTATCAGAAGCTTTGAAGTGCAAACTTCATAGGCCAGACGATGAACTTAGGAGCCACCTATGATGCTCAGAACACTTCCTCAAGCAGGAAAAGGAACACTAATGATTGGTAAGCCAAATAAAACCTCTGCACTGACAGGACAGTGAGAAATTCAAGGAGCCTGCGGTTACCTAGTGAACATAGTAGTACCAGTTAAACTTTAGGCTCTTGTTCTAAATCCCAGGGTGTCATGAGCCAGCCCCTGGGTACTTACCAGGACACAGAGGACTCGGAGGCAGAACCTGAGGACACAGTGCAGCCAGAGGTGGCTGCTCCTGAGGAAGACCAGGCAGAGGCAACGCCCAGTCCTTTCCTGCCTGATGACATGCAGGTGGAGGAGCCTGCAGATCCTCCTAGGGAACCCAGTGATAAGCCAGCTGTGCATAGGAGGCAGAAGCAGAGGCTGCTACTGCAGAAGCAAAGATGAAGTGCTCACTTGGCAGCAAGACATGGGAGATTAGAAGTCTCTGCATCTGATGAGGATTAGCTCCTTGTGGAATCCCAGCTCGTTGAACAAGGCTCTCTATATAATCCTTGCTGCAAGCTTGCTTCTGCCTGGGTGCAACAAGTGTGTTACCTGTTGGTGCCATGTGCCTGGTTCTTTGTTGATTTCCAGCCTGCTTCTCGGTTCTCCCGTACCACAACCCTTGAACTGTGCCTTGACTACGCCATGCCTGCTGCCTGCCTTGACTTTTTGGACTGTCACCTGACTATACCTTGCCTGCTGCCTGCCTTGACCTATTGGACTGTCACCTGACTATACCTTGCCTGCTTTGACCTATTGGACTGTGACCTGACTACGCCTTGCCTGTTGCCTGCCCTGACTCATTGAACTGTGACCTGAACACACTTGTGCTTGCCGCCCATGTTGCCCTGCAGGGTCAGGCCCGGCCATGCCCCTGCCTGCTGGCAGCACACAGGGATCCTAAGCAGAAAAACACGCATACCAGTTCTGAGATCAATATACTTTTCCACTGCCAAAGGTTGACCCCAAATGCATGTGACACCCCTTCCCCAAGGCAGGGAAAGGATAGCACTTTAATGGCCATACTGCTTCTCCCATAGCCATGTAATCCTGAGGAAACTGAGTTTTACAGTTTACGTTGTGCAGAGAACTGAGATCAAATCCCCCAAAATACTGCTTTTCATCTTAAAAGCTCGACAGGAAAACCCCAATTTTATGTGAACCGCAGGGATTCGGGAGTGATGACAATCCTTTCTTACCGGGCCATTTGCCTGACAGTACTGTGCCTGTATTGTTTTCTCCTGCAGGGCTAAAGGTATAGGATACAAGGGTCAATCTCTATAGAGTAAATGATACAAGAGGGGGAAAAAACCCGCTCCCCCCAGCCCTTTCTCTTCAGCTGTTTTTTAAAGCTGAGAAATACACTGGAGGCCCCAATCACAGACCTGTATACTGTACAGTTTGACTCTGACACAAGTAAGAAAAGGGAGAATGTGGAAGACTTGCTCAGAAACTACCCATATGGGTTCTTTATTTCTCCATTGCAAAACTATTACATGCCAAATATACATTCAACAGGATACTGTGCTCAATAGTAGGGACTGACCAGCCCCCCATTTTCTGGCATCAGGTCCACATGGAGGTTCAAAGTGAGTTCTGGCCTCACCATGAAACACTTAACAGTAAAAAAATCTAAGCTAGGTTCAACAATAAGAAGGCAGTCCCTTGTGATGCTAATCCCGTATTGTACACACAGAGATCATACTGGTTTGATGTACTGTCGAAGGCTTTCATGACCGGAATCACTGGGGTGCTGGGTGGTTTCTGGGCTGTATGGCCGTGTTCTAGTAGCATTTTCTCCTGACATTTCGCCTGCCTCTGTGGATCCTTCAGAGGATCCTCTGAAGATGACAGCCACAGATGCAGGCAAAATGTCAGGAGAAAATGCTACCAGAACACGGCCATATAGCCCGGAAACCACACAGCACCCCAATACTGGTTTGTATGGTAAAGGCTTCTTTGTATTTTAACTACTTATGTGCACCATGAGAACCAGTGTGGCAAAGTGGTTAAGAGCTGTGAACTCTAATCTGGAGAGCCGGGTCTGACTCTCCGCTCCTCCACATAAAGCCTGCTGGATGACCCTGGGCTAGTCACAGCTCTTTCCGAACTTTCTGAGCAGACGTAGAGGTAGGCAATGGCAAACCATCTCCAAACATCTTTTGCCTTGAAAATCCTATGGGGTTGCCAGAAGTCAGCTGTGAGCTGATAGCACTTTTCTCCACCACCACATATACCCATAGTTATGGTTTGCCTTGACTTGTAAAATTCTGTAATTCCATACTCATATTAATAACTATGATACGCAGTGACCAATTTTTTAAAACATAAACATAACTGACTGCCTGATACAGCCCATTTAAGGCAGCAGATTCCAGAAAATATGCACTCTCCTCCCCATCGCTATTCCAGAGTATGGTATGCAGAAAGATTTTGACTTCTTGCTTCAGTTTTGAAAGTGCTCCAGATGTAACCAATTCTTGCACCGCAAGTTAAGCCAGGTCTTCACGTCTTATTTTCAAGTCCTTCCCAGGAATGCAACTCTAACGGCCCCTCTTCGGTGGAGATAATATTTCAGATATGACTTAAGGATTACGTAGGGGAAATTTCCTTTTCAACAAGAAACAGATAGCTATTTAAAAAAACTCTGGCTCCTCATCCAGGCCCCACATGTCATTAAAACAGACTGTGCAGAAAACTTTTCAAATGGTTTCACTCAAGGGAGAGGGAGGAAAAGGATAAAGGATACCACGCTCAGGCCCCCAAGCAAAAGGGCATTAAAAACAAAAACAAATGCAGGAAGCACATTTACTGCATAAGTTGAGGAATGGAGAGTTCTAAATGCGGAAGTGCCTGGTGGGCGAGCTGAGTGAGGCAGAAACATCAAGATCATTCAAGAAACAATTAGATACCATCACATGTGGAAATGGAGTACTTAAAATGGCATGCACCTCGATGCTTCCATAGGCTTTTAGTCAATATAAAACTGCATTTCTTACAGACTTCGCCGGAGCTGGGAAGTAAGCTACAAGGAACCTTAATGGTTAGGAATATTCTAAGAAACAACCAAGTTGGTTAGACAGCTCCTATTTTAATCCCCATCTGCAAGCAAACACCAATCTCCTTCTCCAGGGATGCTGCCTCTTTCAACGGAACTGAATTGTAGGAAGTGCTTAATTTGTAAAACCAAAAGGTGCCAGGGCTGGGATCTTCCCAGTCTCCCATGACTCCCACAGATCTGAGCAGCTCAGCTATGGTTACTCACTAGTGTGTGTGTGTGGGGGGGGGGATTTACACATGTCTAAGGTACTTTTCAGCCAGTGTGCAGTTGTAATTAGGGGGAAATGGTAGCCAACTAAAGGTAGCCCTGCTAAAGAACTGTTTTGTGGCAAGTGAAACCCCATTCGCTACTGTGAAAGAGAAGAACAGGCTATGTGTAAGAGACCGAGAAAAGAAGAGATTTGTTAACCAAGGTGGCATTTAGCACATCTGGTTAGCTAAGCTTCTGCCCGTTGCTTTGCCCATTTATGCCCTTCTTCAGAACTCAGGGCTAATCAAATTGCAGCCTCACACAGAATAATAAACAGGAGGCGCATCACAATAGGGAAACACTTTCAACTTTCCCCGATTCGGGACAAATGTTTAATCCCGTAGCAACAGTATGGGACTGAGCAGCATAACAAGAGGGGGGAATGATATTTCATCACAGTTACGCTACACCCAAATCATCTGACAGGAAGCAAAGGAGCCTGAGTTTCCCATGTTGGTTTCAAGGGGTCAGGACCACGGGCAGCAGATAGCTGGGGCAGAAAACCCAAGCTGAGCACCAGGAAGTCTAGAGTAGCAGCAACAAGTCAAAAGCCAGAGTTATGGAGGCTCCACTGCTTAACGACCTCACCCTGCTGTTCTGCGGCTTCCCTCCGTATGTGCGCAATAAGAGGTCAGTGTGTCATCCAAGCTCTCTCTACACATGCACATAAGCCAATGATCAGCAAAACAAGTGGTACTATAGGTGCTTACAACTTAGCAGCCCCTTGCCCAACCATTTCAAAAGCTTAATATGCTGCCAGCATTAGCCCTGCAAAAGCCATCAGCCAAGCCACCGCACTAGGAATACCACAGCAGACCACGCTGAAACTAACCAGACTGACAAGAACTCATCAATGACTTGTCATCACAGTACATGCTAATTTTTAATTAGGCATTTCTTAGGTGGCTTTTATTCCCAGAGGGACCTGTGGTGGCTTACAAAAAAAAGAACATCACAAAAAGAAACATGTGGTTGTACAAAGGGACTGTCTGCTCAACACATTTATTCGTGCTAACTTCTCCATGGAGCGGAGGGACATTGTGTGTCAAAGTCACATATTCCCAGAATTGCCCTAGTATATATTTTAAGGTATGTTCTGTGTGGTTTCAAAGTTTTCCTTCTACCAACGTGATGAAGAGTGCTGCATCACCTTCAAGGCTAACAAATTAATACCTGTGAAAAGGTCATGAGTCAGAACCCACTTCACAGAAAATCCAGCCACAATAAATCTGCTGGCCTTTAAAGAGCCACGAGTCTTTTTACAGCTTTGGTTCCGACAAACCAGCATTGTTACCTCTATGGAAGTTGTTTTTAACAGGACGGTTATTCCAATTTTTAAAAGTTTTCCTTGGAACCATTTCAGATCCTATGGCACAGAAATGACTCTGGTAACAAACTGGCCTTATGTTAAAAGTGGAAGTTAAGGCAGTCCTGCCCCGACAAGCCTTCAAGAGACAAGAGTGCACTACAAAATCACACTTGCTTCTGCTAACTGATACAAGAAATAATCAAACGCTGCGTCTTCCACCACAAGCATTAAAGAGGACACTGTTTAACATGTATTCTCCAGCACATGTGAGCACCTCCCACGTGATAGAGCAGTTGCTATGGTAATGCTCTTTACTGAACAGCAGCCTAAACAGGTCCATAAAACCCATTAACTGATTAGTATGTAAGAAGTGCATAAAACCTACACAGTATGCCAGATAAGGGAACCCCAAATCATAGACATCATTAAGAGGGGCACAATCAGACTTCCTTCAAGCTCTTTACATTCTTCTCTTGCCTGTCTTTGGAAGGTCTGAAGTAGATCCCATTTTATTTCCTCTAAGGAAGGCAATCCACAGGGTACGTAGATGAGAAAGGACAAGGCACTGGCAGAAAAGTCTCCCAGCTACTGCTGATCTCTTTGGGCACACCCATACTAGAACTGCACAGCTGGTTTGGTACTGAAATGGTCCTCCTAATTCAGGGGTCTGCAACCTGCGGCTCTCCAGATGTTCATGGACCACAATTCCCATCAGCCCCTGCCAGCATGGTTAATTGCAGTCCATGAATATCTGGAGAGCCACAGGTTGCAGACCTCTGTCCTAACTGTAGGGCTCCCCCGTGCCACGCAATTCTTTGGGAGGTGGGATTACCAAAACAAATTTGGCCAAAACTCCACTAGTGCTAGGACACTCAACAATGCTTATATCTGCGTTGACTTACTCTGAAGGGTATCAGCAGAATGCCATTAATTTCCCCAAGCTGAACACAAAGCAGGTGCACAGCGTCCTCCCCTACTTCCATCTGAACAAAGGATTCTGCGACGATCATTACTCCATGATCTTAAGGAAAAAAACTCAGAAAACAAAGTATGATGGCCAGTAGGGTACAGCAGTCTTGAGGGTCAAGTTAGGATTACAGACAACTGAATTCAAATTCAGCAAGGCAGAATTGAAAATGGAAAAATTATTAGAGGGATGTAAGGTTTGTAAACTTGACTCGTGATTAAAAGATGTACGTAAGTAAAGATTTTGGGAAGGAAAACTATATGTTACTTTATAAAGTGGTAGTAACAAAATGTCAGAAGTCATAGAGTGAACAAGATGAAACTTGTAATGAGTTGAAATTGATTATATAAGTTAAGCAACTACAATAGGAGTTCCACCAGCAGCCCAAGGTAGCTGACTTGGGCAGCGGCCGAAGGGCACCACCTGCTCAGGGAATGTTTGGGGAGGGTTGATGGAGCAGCCTCTATGATAGTTCACTGTATTTTAGTTTTTGTAGTTGTGGGAACTGTGATTTGGGGGTTAGCTGATATAATTGGTTATTGCTTATAGTATATCATTGTGATCCGATTATTATCCTGTTGATATTGTTGTATGATGATATATGGTTGTTGCTGTTTATGCTATGCTTTATTGTTTGTTCACTACTGTTGTTTGCCACCCTGAGCTCTCCGGGGGAGGGCGGGATACAAATTACATGTGAAAATGAAATGTGAAAGTGAAAATTATTATTGTTCCAAAAATAGGGTATTACAGTATTGAATTATTGTTATTATTTTTCTGCCTGAATTTGAATGAAGTTTGTTTTGTTAAAAAAAAAATCTCCACCCAGTCATTAAGTAAAAGAGTGACCTTCGGCCACGTGTTCTCTTCCAGCCTCACCTATCTTACAGGACTGCTGGGAAGCTAAAATTGTATGAAAGGGCACCATGCACCTTGAGCCTCTTGGAGAAAGGGGAGGTTAAACATGTGACAATAGACCGGCATGCAGGTCACTTCAGTAGTAATACAAAAGACAGTGATCTGTGTGAACAAAGCAGTGTGAATACTGATAGGATGCAATATTCCGGGGGGGCGGGAGCAGAGGTGGGATCCAACCAGTTCTCATCACTTCTCTAGAAGTGGTTACTAATTTTTTCTGAGTGCCGAGAAGGGGTTACTAAAGCAACCTCCCTGCCTGATAGGGACTGGAGGTGCGTGTGTGCGGCGTTTTGTATGTGCATGTTTTGTATACAGAAGTGCATGTTTTGTATACAGAAGGTCTCAGAATCACTCCCCAGGATCTGCAGTTAAAAGAATTTCCAATAGCAAAACTGAGTAAGTCCACTGCCCAAGTCTTAGAGACAAAACTGGTCAGAGTTGATAAGTGGGCCAGGTAGTCTGACTATAACTTATAGTCTGACTTATTCTCTGACTACTTATAGTCTGACCACTGACTTATAAGTAGTCTGACTTATTCTCTCAATGGACAGATTTGTTTTTCTGGAAACTGCCACAAATCTCTACTTTCCCATAGAAGGAGAAGAAATTTTTATCACGAGGGAGGGAGGGAGGGAGGGAGGGAGGGAGGGAGGAAGGAAGGAAGGAAGGAAGGAAGGAAGGAAGGAAGGAAGGAAGGAAGGAAGGAAGGAAGGAAGGAAGGAAGGAAGGAAGGAAGGAAGGAAGGAAGGAAGGAAGGAAGGAAGGAAGGAAGGAAGGAAGGACTCCTAAAGTTAGAGGCATTCACTATATTTGGGTGTTCACATCCAGAAAACCAGTCTAGTAATTAGCTTCAAAAGGCACCCAGCATCCATATTTGGAGAAGAATCATGTGAAAACTAGAGAGCTGGAAATATTCCGGCAAAATTATTAGCCTTCCACCTCTCACACCTGGTGCCCGCCACATAAGTTATTGCCGTCTGTTCCTGTGTTGTACTGAGCTTCCCCTTTAAAGCCTTTCTAGTCATCTTCATGAAATATTTTAGCTACACCAAAGCAACTCAAGGTGAACTAAACTAAGTTTACATCATTTTGTGATCATCTTTCCAAGTACCCATTTGCAAAATATTACATTTTGATTTTTTAAAAAGGGGAAATTAACACAATTCTTCATTGCACTGTTTAAAAATAACTCTGCTATTAATGCAGAGCCCTTTATTTAATCACTGGCTAATTTACTCCTGACAGAAAGTAAATTCCACTATTTTCTGTGAGGCTTTATGAAATTGCCATCATTTTTAATTAATTCTTAATTAAAATATATTACACCACAGCTTCTACCCATCTCTCTTGATATTCTAACATAATCAATTCAAGACCATTTACATATCATTAATTAAAAGCCTTCCCCTCTCATCCTTAAAATCATAATGAGGCTCTATTTCTCATTAGGAGCCTTTAAGGGATAAAACAACAATACCGACAAGAATGAATGGAAATTTCAAAAAAAGAAGAGAGGAGACCTTTCATCCCTTAAAGCCCTTGAAGTGGACACTGACACAATGGGACATTCGCCCACTTTTAGCAGTTCCACTGCATCTTACAGGAACTTTGATCAGGCATCACTGTCACCCATGTATCTAAATTAAAACTTTATAACGAGTGGCTCTGTGAGTGCGTATGCGCATGTACATAAAAAAGTTGACCCTTCCGGTGATGTGGACTGCCAATGAAACTTAAAGGACACAAAGAACATTGTCATTTAAGGCTTGAAGAAGCAGAACAGATCCAAACAGACTAAACCACGAACATTCCTCATTTGTCCCTGCAGTTAGCAGAATAACAGAACCTTTTGCCACAAGAGTCTCCTCGGAACACTGACCCCAGCATACGTCTAACATGCTCTGAATAGCACATCAAGTGAAGCAAGAATTCCAAGCCCACCAGATTCAACCAAAGCTAAGACAACTTGTTGGACTACTAAAGGAGTTTCCTCCTATCATCCAAAATTCTAAGTCTTTAAAATATGCTTGAGAGAGAACCAGTAGTGCGAATGTCAAATTTACATGCATTGTTGTTTTCTAGTACCTGCCAACAGCCAGATGAAATATACCACATTTATTCTTGTAAGGAAGGGCTGAAACAGACAAGATAGTTCCAATAATTAAATTCAGAAGTCAAGAAATGTTTCACGCATTCGTAAATGAGCTGTGATATACGATGCTGCTGTAAAGAATTACCATTTATTGGTAATGAAAGGTAAAAATTAACCATCTATTCAGTCCTCCACCCCCCCTCCCGCTGCAGTCTTACAACCCTACAAGTTTTAAAGCTGCATGTGAACCACAGAATTCACTGTAATTTACCATTCCTAAGCCACCTCTTTTCCATATTTTGGTGATAGGTTATGAAATTAATACAATCTCGGCTACGATTACTTTTATGTCTGGCGTAAAATAAAATTTCATTATAGTTTTTTTTAAAATTGAACTACCAAGGGAAACAGATATCTCTTGAAACAGGACTTTTAAAAGTAGGAAAGAAACTTAATCCAAGCTGTAGATTTATGTTGTCTTCTTTTTGCCTTCCTGCTTCTGTTTTTTTTTTTAAAAAAATAACACGTTATGGTTATTAACATTATTATGCTCAAATTGCTAGTTGAAAACAAGAGAGAGAGAGAGATAACTGCATTGTAGAACCAGCCAGGTAACAAACACAAGTCGTAGTCAAAAGGAGAAAGTCTGTGCCTTGGAAATTTTATGCAGATATATTGTCACCAACATTAACATTATATCTCAGTGCCGCATATCAGGCAAATCAGATTTATATCACTGTCGTCTGCCGATCGCAGGTGCTTCACCACAGCTTGTCAAGACAGCCTGTCTGAGTCTTCACACGTCAGATAGAATCAGAGCACTTGGTGTTTTGGTCTGTTGACAGCAATTTATTTTGATGCGTTGTCACAATATAGAATTCTTCTATGCTCGGCACCAGGGTTCCAGGAAAAGTCCCACCGTACTTTTCTGACTGTCAGATCATACAGGTTTGGGAGGTAAGGGGGACGTTTGGAGGGGAGGGTGGGGAGCTTTAGGTTTAAAAGAAATCACAAGCATTTTGAAGACAATATAGCTACAGTCAAGATGGGCTGGTCAAATGAGTCTGGGAGGTGATAAATTCACCTCCACAGGAGGTCGTATTCCTAACAGCTGTGAAAGAAGGGGTGATAAGGCCCTACCTCCGTGGTGGCGAACCTTTGGCACTCCAGATGTTATGGACTACAATTCCCATCAGCATGGCCATGCTGGCAGGGGCTGGTGGGAATTGTAGTCCATAACATCTGGAATGCCAAAGGTTCGCCACCACTGCCCTACCTAAAGAAGATGACTCTGGATCTAAATAACCTAAGTTAACTCAGAGATAATTTAAGAGAGCCACCAGGGTGTAGTGATTAAGACTGACAAACTCTAAAGTGGAGGTTTGATTCCAGGTTTGACCACTCCTACACATGAAGTCTGCTGAGTGATCTTGGGCTAGTCACAGTTCTTTTAGAACTCTCTCAGTCCCACCTACTTCAAGGTGTCTGTTGCAGGGACACAAAGAGAAAGAGTTTGTAAGCTGCTCTGAGACTCCTGGAACGGGTCTAGAGGAGGGCGCCCAAAATGATTTTAAAAGTCTGGATTCTGTGCCCTATGAGGAGTGGCTTAGAGAGCTAGGTATGTTTAGTCTGGAGAAGAGAAGGTTAAGGGGCAACATGATAGTCATGTTTAAATATTTGAAGAGATGTCATGTTGAAGATGGAGCAAGCTTGTTTTCTGCTGCTCCAAAGACTAGGACAAGGAGTAATGGATTCAAAGTACAGGAAAAGAGATTCCACCTAAACATTAGGAAGAACTTCTAACAGTTAAGGGCTGTTTGACAGTGGAATACACTGCCTTGGAATATGGTGCAGTCTCCTTCTTGGGAAATTTTTAAACAGAGGCTGGATGAACATCTGTCAGGAGGGCTTTGATTGTGCATTCCTGCATGGCAGGGGGTTGAACTTGATGGCCCTAGCAGTCTCTTCCAACTCTATGATTCTATTATTCCTTACAGGAGAGTAAGGCAGGGAATAAATCCAAACTCTTCTTCTGCTACTTTGGCTAGGATGGGTGGGGTAAAAATATAATGAAAAAGCATACAAATACTAGTGGCTAACACTACTTTCCTGGACAAGATGGCAGTTTTAACAAGAAATGAATTATACAACTCATTTCAATGGGGATTCAGGCCTGGATTTAGTACGGAAATAGCTTGGATTGCCCTGAAGTATGAATTCTCCAGCAGAGTAACAGTGGAGTATGACTCTGGTGATTGTCCTGGATCTCTTGGCTTTTGATACTATTGGCAAACGAGTACATGGACGACACCCGGCTCTGTTTCTTCCTAGCAGCCAAATGGGGTGAGCCTGTAGCAATCCTCAAGAAACACCTGGAGAAGGTAATGAGATGGATGGGATCAATTTCATTGTTCAGTCCAGAAAAGATTGAGGTGCTGATGGATAATGACAAAGTCCCTTGAGCACTGCTCCTAAAGGAGGATGTGTGTAGTTTGGGGGTGGGTGGGTATTACTGTACTTATATTTGGAGGCTCAGGTCCCCTCCGTGGTATGTAGCACCTTCTATCAGCTTCAGCCAATAAGGCAGCTGTGGCCATTCCTGACCATGATGTTCTATGCTCTGATCACATACAGGTTAGGGGACTGTTAGGTGACAGGAGCAGCAGTGGCGTAGTGGTTAAGAGCAGGTGTACTCTAAACTGGAGGAACCGGGTTTGATTCCCCACTCTGCTGCCTGAGCTGTGGAGGCTTATCTGGGGAATTCAGATTAGCCTGTACACTCCAGCACAAGCCAGTTGGGTGACCTTGGGCTAGTCAAAGTTCTTCGGAGCTCTCTCAGCCCCACCTACCTCACAGGCTGTTTGTTGTGAGGAGGGAAGGGAAAGGAGTTGGTAAGCCCCTTTGAGTCTCCTATAGGAGAGAAATGGGGGATATAAATCCAACTCTTCTTCTTCCTCTTCTAATGAGATTTACATGACCCTTTCTTCGACAACTTCAATGTCTCCAAAATAAGGCAGCCAAGTTTATGTTGAAGGTTGGATCCAGGGGCTGGATCATGCCTGGTCTCAAAGATCTGCACTGGCTACCCATCTGTTTCCAGTCACAATTCAGGCTTTTACCCAGTGGTGGGATCCAAAAATTTTAATAGCCGGTTCCGATGGTGGTGGGATTCAAACAGTGGTGCCACCGCACACACGCACCTCCAGTCCCTATTGGCCAGGGAGGTTGCTTTAGTAACCCCTTCTCGGCACTCAGAAAAAAAATAGTAACCACTTCTAGAGAAGTGGTGAGAACTGGTTGGATCCCAGCTCTGCTCTTACCTTTAAAGTTTTTGGGTACAAAAAACTAATCAGTCCATCAACTAAATAATTCTTCTTCTGAAGTCCTGCTCTTTATGCTCCTGGATACAGCAGTAAGTGGTGGCACTTCTCCTTTGGAATGCCCCTGGAGGCTCATTTGGCTCCTACCATAGTGTCCTTCACGCACCCGTCCATAACACTTCTTTTTACCCAGGCTTTTAATTAAAGTATTCCATTGTTTTAGCTGTTTTTACAGTCCACGTCTAGCCTTAGGCTACTTTATGGGAATCATTTTAGGCTGCTGGATTTTTATGGCTTATCTGGAGATCAATAATTTTATGCTTTAACAATTTTACTGCATTTGTTTTTACTTTGAGAGCCGCCTCAACCAAGTCTCTAGAGAGATGGCACACATATTTTCAAAATAAATAAAGCTCTGTCTCTAATACACCCAAGGCAGATAATCAGAGGCCAAGAGTTCTACTGACATTCTGCCCATCCTAAATTGATGAAATTGTAATGTCATTTTCAGATGACGGCAAAAAAAACCCATGGTAATTTCATAATAAAGTGTGGTCCAACGGCAGGTGGATGGGAAACAGTTTAAAGCACAGTTTATAGACTACAGCTCCCATCATCCCCCGCCCAGCATGATGCTGGCAGGGGATGATGGGAACTGTAGTCCATATCATCTGGAGGGCCGTGAGTTTGACACCTATGGTTTAAAGCTTTTGGTAACCATTTCTTCTAGCACACTTTATCCTGAGAAGAACAGGCACACTCCGAACAAGGTAGAGTTTGGGATGTAACTTTTTAAAATGAAAACTTTACACCAGAATCGCAGATGATCTTTCAGATTCTAATTTAAACAAGAATGTCAGCTGGAACTGAGAAGACCCAAGTTCAACCCACAACTATCACATGACGCTAGAAGACAAGAAACTATTAACATGCTTGTATTAATATCTACCAACCCTTCTTTCCACTTTCCCCAGAAGGCTTACCATAGGGAAAGAAAGGAACATTAACAAGAGACTTTTCTTATAGGTCCCACCCAACGCAGGGGAAATTAGCTTATCTTACACATGGCTTTATGTGACAAGATACTATTATGTCTTGGAGCAGAAGACCAAGTTTTGCTCAATTTGGACTAGAGCTCAGAAGTGCCAACCACACCTTAGGAATTGGGAGTTTCATTACCTTGGTTTGCATCCATTAGCAGAGATAGTTGGTTGGCAGACTTTTAGAGGGTGGTTTGCCAGTTATCTGTACTTTGCCCCCAGAAAGATGGGCACTCATTTTACTGACCTCAAGAGGATGGAAGGCTGACTCATCCTTGAGCCAAATACCTGAAACTGTCAGGATAGAACTCAGGTGATGAACAGAGCTTTGACTGCAGCTTACCATTCTGCGTCACATGGCTCGCTGATAAGAAGTTACCCTGACTCCCTTTAAACCCATGACTACATTGTGTGGCTTATAGTTTGCAGAACTCAACTCAAATATCATGCAAAGAAATGCTGTCATCTGCCCTAAATCTACCACTAATTCATTTTCATGGAGTGACTAATGTCCTTTTTAAAGCTGTCTATTCTTTCCTGTACACTTGTATATTTTTATATTCTTATTTTAAAATTCATGCCTCAACTGATATTAACTAACCATGAGGAACGTATATTGGTAGGGGCTTACAAACCTGAAATCCCCTGCCTTTTCTAGGGATAAAAGAGTTAAGTAATGTCAGGGAATTCTCTTTGAGAGCTGACTGATTAAAAATATCCACATCTACACTCAAACCCCTTTTAGATTCCAGGTTGCCTTTCCCAACAAGTTGTCTCTGTGGATATTTGCCTTGTTTTGTTATGGGACTCCTGACACTTCTAATAAAGCTTCCAAATGCAAAAAAAACACACGGCAGAGTTGCACTGCCAGGCGATAACCTTCACGTTTTACTCTTCATTCATAGTGAAAATTAAGGAGGCCTGACCAGCATGCCAGAGCACTCTTCAGGACTGCACACAAGCAAGTGTAGCCATCCAAGTGAGCAGGAGTAGCTCTTGTGGCAACAATCCCAGCCCATGGTAAAACCAGATCCAACTCGAGGATCACCCATTCCAGCTCAGTTCCGAAGTCCTTGAAGTAACACGCACAACCCTCAAAGAATACACAAAAACATATTGAGTTGTTTGCATTTTACAGGAAATAGCACAACGCAAAGCTAAAAGATCCAGGAAGTCACCAATTCAAATCTCTCACAGGCTCAGCCTACCATCTGCAACACGGGGATATTATTATTGCCTAAGGATTACAGTAATATATATTAAGTGCTCTGGATGCTGAAAACTCTAATACGCTCATCAATACATTATCCCTTGGCCCTTGTCTCATCCAAAAGTGGTAGGATAATGTCTTCTGCTATAAACTGGAGGATGGAAAAAATGAAAATCATGCAACCACACTAAGAAAACCAATGCAAACATGGAATGGATTAAGTTTCCAAAATAGTGGAACAGTAGGGGATACAAGACAGGCCTGCATGAGAGGGCATTCCAAAGCATTATGGCCACAAAAGAAGAGGAGGAGGAGGAGGAGGAGGAGGAGGAGGAGAGGAGTTGGATTTAAATCCCCCCTTTCACTCCTGTAAGGAAACTCAAAGGGGCTTACAAACTCCTTTCCCTTTCTCAGGTGGGGCTGAGAGCTCAGAAGAACTGTGAGGCTAGCCCAGGGGTAGGGAACCTGCGGCTCTCCAGATGTTCAGGAACTACAATTCCCATCAGCCTCTGTCAGTATGGCCAATTGGCCATGCTGGTAGGGGCTGATGGGAATTGTAGTTCCTGAACATCTGGAGAGCCGCAGGTTCCCTACCCCTGGGCTAGCCCAAGGTGACCCAGCTGGCATGTGTGGGAGTGCACAAGCTAATCTAGTTCACCAGATAAGCTTCCACAGCTCAAGTGGCAGAGCGGGGAATCAAACCCATTTCTCCAGATTAGAGTGCACCTGCTCTTAACTACTACACCACGCTGACCATGAACCTTTTTCAGGACTGTACTCCAGAACATCTCTTTTTCAAAATGTCCAGGGATCAGTCAGTCATGGAGGGTCTAAATTAGAGGTGCAAACCTCGGGGAAGGGGGGCAGACAACCTTAAAAAAGAGAGGCTTGGTTTAGCAACCCCCCTGCTTGACTCCAAAGGAGATCAAAAGCAGGCTTCTCCAGACTTTGTCTCATTAGTATACCTTCATGTCTCCCTTCTTACAAGCTCTTTAGAAGAAATATCACCAGTTCGCTAGGTTTGCAAAACATACTTGGCCTCCGGTCTAAATCATGCCATTCTCTTTGCACACATATACATTAAATGCAAAGGTATTCCTGCATCGTGCTGCTCGTGGAAAAAACCAGCTTGCAACTTTGTAGTTTAGAAAACAAAACATCAACCTATCATGAATTTGTAGATGGGTGATTCTACAGCAGAAGAAAAATAAAAACAATATAAGGGATGCGGCTCACTACCGCACAGAAGCAAATCACCAAACACAGGATAATGCTGTAATCTCACAATCAGCTCTTAAGGAACAGATTTGATATGCTGAAGTGTTTGTTACAGAAGAAGCTATTTCATCCTTGTATACACAAAGCAAAAACATGGGACACTGCTAAGGAAAACACATCCCTGTAAGTGATATTGTGTATGCTTCAGCGGAGCTAAGCTGGGAAGAAGAGGAGAATTGCAGAGATTCCACCCAGACCGCATCAAGCTGTGAGGAAGGGACCCATCAGGCATTTACCCAGTCAATCATCCTCCACTCTGCTCTCACACATGCTACCATGGGAACTCGGGAAATGGGAATTTCCCCCTCCCTCCTGACATAAGAGCATGATCCAGTGGGAGGATGTTGAGCTATAACTTGAAAGACCTGGCTAGCTCTTTCACACACCCAGCCTTTTCTCCACTTGCTGGGCCTGGAGGCAGCTGGTTCCAAGTTGCTCCAAAAGAGCCATTAGAGCAAGGGTGTCAAACCCACCTGCTAAGAGGGCAGGATGTGACACAAATGTGACTCGGTTGGGCCAGGCTGAGGGGGGTGACTACGTCAGGTGACAAGCCCCCGGCGGGCTCACTAGCCCAGATCAGCATTAGGGGATGGTGGCTTGCCACATCAAATTGGGAGAAGGGGCTCGGGGTGGCTGCCTGGACTGGCCAGCCCATAGTGGACTTGGCAAGCCAGACTGGGAGGCTGCCTGGACTGGACAGTCCGCAGTGGGCTTGCCAAGCAACATAAGTAGTTGGGGTGGGATGGCTACCTAGGCTGGTGCACATGGAATGCACTCACCAGGCTAGATTGGGAGTGGGGGTAGGGGTTTCTAAACTAGTTTGCAGGCCTGATAAATCTTTTCAAGGGGCCAGATCCAGCCCCCGGGCCGCATGTTTGACACCCCTGCACTAAAGGAAGGCAGCAACAGGTTACTCCTGTAACCAGTGCTCCCATATTCTTCCACTAGTTGGCATTACTACTTGCCACCCCAAAAGTCAAAGAAACAGCTCCGACAGATAAAAGGAAAAGAGAAAGAAAGATGCTGAGGGATTATGTGGGGGAGGGTTAGCAAAACAATATGGGATTAACAGCTAGTCAGAGCCTTATTGATTCAAAGAACTGTTTTGATGAAGAATTGTAAGATACTGCAAAATGCGTATTGTCTCATCTTTGTTGGTCATTATACTGCAAAAAGCCTCATGGAGATTACTGGCAGTTTATTATTGCCCAAAGTACAAAGAAATTTAATATTAACTCTTTATTTATTTTATTTATTTATTAGGCTTTTATACCGCCCCATCCCCGAAGGGGAATATTAACTCTTATATGCTTAAAGCTAGCTACTCTGATACTCCGGGGATGATCACAAAAGGAATGGTTTCACATTGTCCTCAAATACAACATGTTTCGCACAGCCAAACACTGACTATCCCTTGGGCAAGTCTATTCACTCCAACCCCCACAAAAACAAAAAGATTTTGTTAAATGCTTTAAAGTATAGACAATTAAAGATACACTTTAATAGTCAACAGATAGGATGCTAATTACAAAAACAAATCAGTCAATGATTAAGTCAAAATAGGCAGCAACTGTGAATGTGGATAGGCCCAAAGGAAAGAACAATAGAACACCATTGGTGGTCGCGTACAGCTCTCTGCTCAAACAGGTTCAACACATCATTAATGATCTACAACCTCTAGTGGACAATGATAGTCCTCTCTCACAGGCATTGGGAAGAAAACTGTTTCTTGCACAGCCTTCTAACTTTAAACAACTTGCCAAGAACAGCAATAAGTAACCACTGAGGTACTAACTTAGGGGTCAGGAGGAATATGTTTGTTAGACCCTCAAGGAATCTTGGGCATGTGGAAAAGAGGAACCTTCAACAAGGTCATGGTGTGCCTTGTCAAAGACACAGCAGATTCGCCAAGTTGTTGAAGTATGTCCTATAGTACACACATTTCTTAAAAGGGCTGGTGGAGAATTCAAACGGAGTTCAAGATAGTACAGTTCCAGAAATGTTTCCTTACTCCCTAAAAGCCCTTGTAGATCCAAGAGATCGTATATTTCCCTTCTACTGTAAGATCATGAGCCTTAGATAGGGTCCCCAGGTTTTATAGGTCTTTTGTCCGTCCGTATTAATTCAATTAACTGTATTTGCTATTTTAATATCCAAGCAACTTTGAAAATGTGAACATTTTAATTACTGCATACGTTTCTGTTCTGGTCTTTGACTGTAATAAAATAATACTACTACTTCCAGAAATGATGACTGTTCACTTTTCACATTGACAGGGGACAAACCTACTGATTATGGCGAGGATTTAACAGCGTAGCCATGAACAAGGAGAGGGGCAGAGTGACCCGGTTGTGTATAGCACAGCAGATTGCTCGGATGCTACTAGGGAGCAATTCCCTCAGGGGTCCCTGTTCCGTTCAAGCAGGAGGGCATAGCCTTACAAAAGGACACAGCATCCACTACTTCAAAAACAAACCTTGGTATTAGGCAAGGTAATGGATACCCTTTGCCTGTAGAGTTGGGTGGGGAGTTCTTCCCACTCTCCCATCACTAAATCTACCTTTATCAAACTGGCTAGCCGTTAAAAATAAAGAGTGAATACACACCACTTTTCAAAAAATCCCCAGACTGGCAGTGCCAGGAGCATTGCTGTGTGGTTTTAAAAGAATTATTTGCATCTCAAACACAAGCAAGTGCTTATATGTTTCAACATACAAGTTACAAAAAGCAAGAGCAAGAGGAAGAAGCCACCGAGGAAGCAATTCTTGCACAAGGTAACGCACTGATGTTCGTAACAAATGAAAGAGAGACTCTCTGCAGAGGCTCTTTTTATTTCCCCGCAGGGTTAATCCAGCTCTCTCATCCATGGCTTCCTCCTCTCTGCACAGTCAGGAATTGCCCAGCCAGAACAGTTTGCAGTAAATAGCCCCGTGTGCGAGACAATCTAGTCTCTTTATCTGAGGCACAAGGAAAACACAGAGTATTATGGACTTTCACATTTGCAGGAACTGCATGTGTTCGCAGCCAAGACGAAAAGCTAGGTGTTTGGGAGGCTAAGATAAAATTGCATTTATTGTGCTACCGGCAGGCAAGAAAGCATTATTACAAACCACAAACTCCACAAGCAAACAGGAGAGGACTCCCTAGTAAGGTTCAACCAAGGTTCATGCAACCAAGAGTTGTGGGAAAAGTCAGTAGAAACCAGACTGATGCTTTTTCAAGATCAGTCCCCCTCACCCCCGGTTTAAATCTTTTGCCTGTCCGGCACATTGTGATACCAAGTCAGCTCTGCTAGTTAAGACCCATGGCATCATACCGCCACCACAAAAGGCCTTACCAGCACACTGTTGATACATACATCTATATCTATATATATGTATATAGATCTATTTGCCCATTCAAAGACTCTTGGGGTTTTGTTTGTTTTTTGGGGGAAACCAGTAATGAGGACATGAAAAGCGAGAGTTGAGGTCTGAAGTACATTAATACTTCCCTGGTAATGGACAGCCACATAATAAGAATGAGTTTACACAGTGATTTAAGATTTGGATTGGGTGTCATTAAAACAGTGGTACTTCATTATGTCTAACACATGGATTCCTGTGGACATTAAGCTATCTAGTGAGAATACATATTGAGCGGAGAAGGCATCAGATTTACAGCAGACAGCAATCTACCAACTATGCATTAGTGAATATAATGGTGTGGGGAGGGAATAGAGGCAGTGGAAGAATATTTTTGGATTGGTAACCATAAACCTACTTTTATTCCCCAAAACCGGCTCAACATACCATACATACTCGCGTATAAGTCGATATTGTCAGCATGTTTTTTGGGGTGAAAAAAGCCCCCCTCGACTTATACGCGAGTGAATGCCGAGATCCGCCGCTTGGGAGGCGAGGGGGGGTGCATCTAGGTTACCTTGCCCATCTCCATAGCCTGCACTCCTTCACCGTGGTGAGAATTTCGCCTGTATGCACCATGGTTTACCATTCGTTTGTCTGAGCGTGTGAATTTTGCGTGACTGTGTGCCTCTTTCCTCGGCAGCAGCGTTGCAGGGGTGGATGGGTGGGTGAGTCATATTCCCTTTGCAAGGCAGCCCCGGGCTTTATAACGGTGGGAGCGGCCGGAGCGCCAGCTCAGCTTCTCCTCACAGTTGCAAACTGACCTGGAGCTGGGAAGCCCCGGACTAAGATTTCAGGCGCCAAAAGCCGCAACCTGAAAGCAAGCAAGAGCCATGAGGAGATCGCCCTGGGTGCTTCTCCTCTTTTTGCTGCTCACTGCAGGAGACTCGGTCCGGGGCTTCCCAGCTCCAGGGCAGTTGCCTGATACCACACCCAAGACACTGTCATTCTCCTCCCACTACAAGAAAGAGCCCAGAACAGCCCAGAGCCCATCGCCCCTTCCCCACCTGCAAAGTATCACCAAATCCAAAACACAGCCCGCTCTTCTACTGACACGCGTCCCCCGCGTATGCTCTGCAAGAACCCAGCAATACCGCAGCCCCTTCTTCCTCTGCAGGCTGGCCCCTGCGCTTTTCACCCGGTCCCAAAGTTCCCTCCAAAAAAGCTTGCAGGGCACGGTGCTGCACCAGCACGCAGCTGCTTTAGATTGGGAGCCCACAGAAATAAAGGTTCTTCTGGTCTCCCCTTTGGCTCTTCTAAAGCACTCTCAGCACCAAGAGGAGAAAAAACAGAGATAATCTCTTCACTTTGGAGAGGAGGTACTGTCTGGTTTCCACAGGATTCTCTCTTGGCAAGGCTGCCAGAAGATGTTTCCAAGTCCAGAGACATAAGAAAGTCTGTCGCCAGACCAAGAGTGTGAGGCTGTGACACACATGTCTGGGATGAGCTCTGAGTAGTTTGCAAGTCCGTCAGTGAAGATCCCATTTTTCCGGTTACATTCAATACCCCCACATTTTATCACCAAAGCTCAACAAGCAAGCACAAGCCAGGAAACACCCTGGCAGGTGCCATTATGCTCCCAAGTGCAACCCTGGCGAATTGCTCCCTTGATTAAAGGACAGCATATAGAAAGACTAACTAATATCATCTTTCCACAGGCCCCTAAAACCAAGCCAGCTGGTCAGTGGGGAGGTGTTTTTACCTGTAGCCAACAGGCAGAGCCCAGCCCACAAAACTTGGTCAAAATAACCAGCCCACAAAACTTGGTCAAAATATATTTATTTACTTCTTTTGTACCCCTCCTTTTTCCACAATGGGGACCCACAGCGGCTTACAATGTTCATTTCATCCCAACAAACCTGTAAGGTAGGATAGGCTGGCAGTGCATCACTGATGCAATAGCAACCAACAAGCAGCTTCCAAAGCAGAATGGGGATTTGAACCTGGAGTCTCCTAGATCCTAGTCCATGGGTCTGCAACCTGTGGCTCTCCAGGTGTTCATGGACTACAAATCCCATCAGCCCCTGCCATCATGGCCAATTAGCCATGCAGGCAGAGGCTGATGGGAATTGTAGTCCATGAACATCTGGAGAGCCACAGGTTGCAGACCCCTGTCTTAGTCTGACCCTCTAACCCAGGGGCGTCCACCTGTGGTGCTCCAGATGTTTGTGGACTGCGATTCTCTGCTATGCTGGCAGGGGCTGATGGAAATCGTAGTCCACAAACATCTGGACCACCAGGGTTGGACACCCCTGCTTAACCATTATACCATGCTAACTGTCCACATTGGTGGTTTATTTTTGTTATTTTTTTGCATACTAAACACCAACTGCATTGATGCTGATTTCTGAAGGAGAATGGTAGAATGACACCTCTGTGAATTACAAGGCACTAAGAATCTCTTGAAATTCTACCTCACAGGGTTGCCTTCAGTACAGGTTATAATCCTAGATTTGAACAGCCTCCCTTTCTTACTGCAAGCTGTCTGAATAATTACTAGGCTGTCTGAGAGTTACTATTGAACTCTGTCCCTTTTCATCTCACTGGCTGACCACTGTTTGTTATGAGCCCAACTACTAATAATATATTAAAACACATACTTAATATACAGTAATATGTCTGCATTTAAACTACGTTGCACTCTGCACCCTTAAGTGTAGAAAAGCACTGAGAACTGAGCCAACAGTCACACCGGAAATTAGGCTATTATGCTCATGGAGGCCACAGAGAAGGACAGCAAAAGCTATTTAGTAACTCATACAAATAAAATTACTTCACTTTTGAATGGCAACGGGGTAACATGGGAGGGTCTCCATCAAACACCCCAGAGCCAATGACACCGAGCGTACAAACTGAATTTCAACAACCAGACAGACTAATGAAATACTTGCTCTGCTCTCTGCATTCAGTCTATGCTAGATGAATCCTAAAGCTCTTGGGAAGAAAGTAAGAAAGACAGCAATACACAGCTAAGAAAAGCTAACACAAAATATTTAGCTTTGAAGAGGCTCAGAAGTCAAATATCACTCCTACATCTACTTTATATGGTCCTTGGTGATCTTTCTTAATCACGAAATGGCATAGGGTTGGCCCAAACCTTGGCTCAAAAGACAATTTTTAAAAGTGTTAAGATTGGTGAATATTTGACATTTTAAATGTCTTGAGAATTTTGAATTTAATAACCCAGCTATATCCAAACGTACATGCCAGATTGCCGTGAAGCTCTTGTTGTTAGATAGTACCAATTCATACTGTAGATGTCTTCAGAAACATTCTACAAATCCGTTCTGAATTCTAGGCTGAAGTCCAAACTTGGTCAGAGAGATCATCCCCAAGTCATGCAAGCGATAACCTACTTTCCAAAAGAGTATACCGGTAATTGAGATAAAAGGCAACTGCTATGATGCACACAGGTCTAAAACAACAGATCCCCGAGAAACTGAACAACACCCATTGGTGGTATGCACCAACACCCATCAAATCCAAAGAACGTTACTAAACAGCAAAATTAAGATATCAATGAATAAAATAAGACACCCTTGTCATTAACTTCGAAGTTTGGGACATCTTCTGGAGATTGTATAATGTTGAAGAGTTTAAGTTGCAAGTGTCAACATCATCTAACCAAACTCAAAGTTCATTGGAGACCAGATACAATCTCAGCTAATGGAAGGCTCAATTCACTGATATGACCTAGCTTTGATCATCATGGACAGACAGCTATTTTGTCTTCTTTGACAAGGAGGCACCATTATTCTCTCATTTACCTTCCTTGCTCCAGCCTCCAGTTGTAATCTGAAGCTGCAACTCAGGGACTGTTATTGTGGGTTTTGTACTGCATTAACACAGAGCTTAATTTCTGGATGATCTAAACACAGTACGGTCTGGAAGGATACACTGGGATCCCAGTGGATTATTTCATGAGGAAAGTGCTATCTGTACATTACTCTCTGAAAAAGTACAGTAGCAGAGGACAGGGGCATCTATGCTTCTTGCACTGGACAGGGGCCCCTTTCTAGTTGTTTGCAAAGTCTTTCACAGCCTTTGGAGCTCAGAATGTCCTCATAGTTGATAAGGTTTTAGACAGGGCAACATGGGACGAACAGAAAAAGACATTTCATTTCTTCAACAGTTCTCAAATTTGTTACGATAACTAACCCTCTTTGAGCAAGAATATGGAATGGACCCTTCCGAAATGGCCTCCTATAATTTCTTTTGCTTTCCAACGTTACCCATGTTAATAAAAAGGCATTCTCATTTGTGCACCTACCAGAGTTGCTCAAAGATCCATCAGAATTGCCACTTATGAAGTTGGACGCCTCTAAGCTTGCCTCCTTACTGTCACGTTGCTTTTAAGATTGTTCTGGTCTAAAAGAAAGTTAGACTACAAATAATGTATAGAGCATGCAAAAGTTCTTTAGACCTACAGGCTGCTTTAGTTGGTGCATCTGGTCAGCAGGCATGCAGTGATTTGCATAGTGCAGCAGTCACTTGATGCAGCTCTCAAGGAGCCACAGCACCTGCTTTACATGAATGCACGCCTGCCCAGGTCCCAGTCCTGGCATTATCAGTTGAAAGGAACCTCAAGGAGCATGTGCGTGGAATGACTTCTTTGCCTGACACCCTGGGGAACCACTGCCAGGCAAAGTAGTAAGTAGTGAGCCAAAGGGACCCATGATCTGACTTGGTATGAGCAGTTTGTTCATAAGTACCTAAGCTGGGCGGGCAATATTACTGCCCAAGATAAATACAGTGGGAACATACTAGACCCCTTCGCAGCTGCTATCAATTTCACTTACAGATAAATGCTTGGAAGAGGAAGTTGCTCAGTGAGCAACACCCAGTTTATTTAAAAGGGGGTTTACCTTCACCACCAGTCCCCCAAAAGCTATAATACTACATTTTCTTACCCTGACTGAGCCTTGAAATTTGCCAGCCTTCTGCCTGTGGCTGACACCAGGACACGGTGATCCGGGTGGCTATGCTTTTTAATTAAAACACTGCTGAAAAGGCCCTTCTCTCTTTTCCCCCCTTCCCCCTTCTTCACCAATAGAATGAAGAATCTGCCTATAATTAAAGCAAGAATTGTTAAGTGCTGGCAGTAAAAGTTTACAGCCCTGCTTGACAGTCACAAAGATAAGCTAGTTCTTTTTTTTAAATAAAAAATATCCCAGGATGCTTTGCTTCTACTTGCGCTTTCCCACGTAGCCTAACAATGGGGTTATATCTTGGCATCATGAAATCAATCTCAGATTAGGTAATGAAATATGCACCAGCCTTTTTTTTTCCCCGGAACCCTTTTGACAAATCACACACAATCCTAAATCTTCATAAATCACGATTAAAGACAAGTGTATCATCACCGACGCATATATCTTCCCGTGCCTGACCCAGAGACTAATGAGAAAGGGCCTCGACTATCTCGTCTGATTAATTAATTCAAAATGTCTGCTGTTATTCAAATGTGAGGCTGGTATTATTTGAATAACACTTGACAGCGGTGCCTGAAGATATCATTTCTGATTTGTGAAGCTGCTGCAGCATAACTGATGATAGTTTATGAAAATGTTCCATCGGAGCTGCTTTTCTAGGCGCAACTGTGGAAGATTTTTCAGAAGAGAATCCTCTTTGCCATCGCCACCCCCACCCTTGCTTCTTCCAGCAGCAGAAGCTGCTAAAATTGTCAAACACTTGCAAAAATCTATAATATCGGGAATCCTTTTTTATCCCCCGTAACTCAATTATTAGCATCTCAGTCATACCATGTACTATTTATACTTTCCAACACTATGTATTTTCTATCCGAGCAACAGCCGAAGGCGTACGTGTAACTTTTCTCCGCATGCAGCTAACCCCAAAGAAGAACAAGGCAGGCTCACTTTTCCACACACTAAGAGAAACCTGACAAATCCAAGTAGAACCTGTGTTTACCCATAGGCTTTATAAACATATACTGTTCCTGACTCATAGACATGCCCAGCAGAACAGAGGCAAAAACAGCCATCAGTTCTCAGCCATGACAGGATCCAGTTCAGTTGAGAATCTTTTTCTCGTGGAATGTTTGCATTGAATTTAAATATTTGCATTAGAGAGGTTTTAACCCCCAAAACCAGTTTGGGCGCCAATTTCAGCTGAAAACCAGAATGAAAACGTAATACGTTCCTTTGACCCAGATGGACCACCATCTTCCCGCAGCTCAAAGTACTTTAGACGGCTATTCTCTCATTACTGCTATTTATATACAATCATTACCATACCTGGTGTTTACAGCAAAAGTAAAAACAAAATATCTGAAGTTTGACATTAGAAAGAGAAGGAATGAGAGAACCAAGAGTAAGTTAGGATCAACAGAGCAAGTTACACTTCGCTGATATCAAGTTATGCACGCTTAAATTTAACTGATTTAGAGAAGTGGCTGCATTAAGAATATACAAGACTCCTTTATTTTGGCACGTCCCAAAATACAATACCCAGAGATGAACCGGTTCTTAAAAGCCCCCTTGCTCCCCCTACCCCGGGAGAGGAAGCAATGACAGGGCTTTCTGCTTCAGCCCAGAGGTGAGGAGGCGGAAAGCATGCAGCTCTCCTCACCTATCCAGGCTCCCCTGGGTAAGGAGAAGACTTCCTGAACCAGAAAGAGCTGGGGGGTTAAGGCAGCCAGGAAGCGTGGGGGGGGGGGGCTGGCCAGCCCAATCTGCGACCGGCCAGCCCCCCGTGGGGACCTCTGGCGACCACAGCCCTGCTAGAGGTTGCCCAGGCCTCCTGGCTGCTGCCCTAGCCCAGGAAAGCCACCGGTACGCGACCTGCTGGCAGTGGCTTTCCCGTGCTAGGGCAGTGGCCTGGACGTCTGGCTGACCTCTAGCAGAGCCTCCAACAGCCACAGTCCTGCGCCAGCTGCTGCGGCCCCCCCTCCTCCCTCAAGCTCCATTGGCAGTGGCCAGAGCCACTGCCGATGGAGCTTGAGAGAGGAGGCAGAAGGAGCCAGAGGCAAGCCGCGGCCCCGCATCCTCCCTTGAGCAGGACCGCCATATAAAAATAAAAAGAATTTATCCGTCAGCCAATGGAAGTCAAGGGAGGAGGCGAGGCCGCAGCAGCCAGCAGCAAGCCGCAGCCTCGCCAGCTGCTGCAGCCCCACATCTTCCCTCAATGGAGGTTAAGTGTGGGGGGGGGGGCGGCAGCCAGTTCTGATTGAACAGGGGGCACACACCCCCTGCACTCAACCAGAACTGGTTGTTACATTTTTTGAATTCCACCACTGACAATACCTTAATGTGTTGGTGGAGTATAGTGGCTAGAATGCCAAGCTGTGAGAGACAGAAAGAGAGAAAGACAGAGAGAGAAAGACAGAGAGAGAAAGAGAGAGAGAAAGAGAGAAAGAGAGAAAGAGAGAGAGAGAGAGAGAAAGAAAGAAAGAAAGAAAGAGAGAGAGAGAGAAAGAAAGAAAGAAAGAAAGAAAGAAAGAAAGAGAGAAAGAAAGAAAGAAAGAGAGAAAGAGAGAAAGAGAGAGAAAGAAAGAAAGAAAGAAAGAAAGAAAGAAAGAAAGAAAGAAAGAAAGAAAGAAAGAAAGAAAGAAAGAAAGAAAGAAAGAAAGAAAGAAAGAAAGAAAGAAAGAAAGAAAGAAGCTCCTGCCACTAATAATCTTATTATGGGTAACTAACAGCATACCAGAAAGAGATAGCATATGAAGCATTATGTTCCAAGGGGCAAAGCACAACCAACATGACGATTCAATTAAACTGAGGACCCTTCCACACATGCAGAATATGGCACTTTCAATCCATTTTCACAATTGTTTAAAAGTAGATTTTGCTATTCCACACAGTAAAATCCAGCTGCAAAGTGCATTGAAAATGGATTGAAAGTGCATTATTCTGCATGTGCGGAAGGGGCCTAAGCCATTTAAAAGACTCTAGAGCCGTGGTGGCGAACCTTTGGCACTCCAGATGTTATGGACTACAATTCCCACCAGCCCCTTCCAGCATGGCCAATTGGCCATGCTTGCTGGGGCTGATGGGAATTGTAGTCCATAACATCTGGAGTGCCAAAGGTTCGCCACCACTGCTCTAGAGACAACTCAGTGCAATAGCCATGATATGGCAAGAAACGAGGAGTCTTGTCCTGGTGCAACACTGCTTCACAATGCCTATGCAACAACTCCAGGCAGATCAAATTCACTTTACATGTCCGGGCCGAAATCAGACATGAACAAAGCAGAGGCAGTTCAGGGTGAAGAGAAGAAGATGTCATCAAGCTGCAACTGACTCATGGCAACCCCTATCAATGAGGCATTTCAGGCAAGAGAGGAGCAGATGCAGTTTGCCACTACCTTCCTCTGCATAGCAACCTGCCTTCCTTGACAGTCTCCCCTCCACATACTGACAATGAACATAAGAACATAAGAACATAAGAACAAGCCAGCTGGATCAGACCAAAGTCCATCTAGTCCAGCTCTCTGCTACTCGCAGTGGCCCACCAGGTGCCTTTGGGAGCTCACATGTAGGATGTGAACGCAATACGGCCTTCAAGTGGCTGTAGCTCTCCGATCACCCTGGTCTGTTAAAGGCATTTGAAATCCAGGGAATCAAGGGGAGGATCAAGATTGGTAGCCATAAATCGACTTCTCCTCCATAAATCTGTCCAAAGCCCCTTTTTAAAAGCTATCCAGGGTTAGTGGCCATCACCACCTCCTGTGGCAGCATATTCCAAACACCAAAGAAGTGTTTCCTTTTATTAGTCCCTAATTCTTCCCCCCCCCCAGCATTTTCAATGAATGCCCCCGGTTCCTAGTATTGTGAGAAAGAGAGAAAAATTTCTCTCTGTCAACATTTTCTACCCCATGCATAATTTTGTAGACTTCAATCATATCCCCTCAGACGTCTCCTCCTCCAAACTAAAAAAAAAGGAGTCCCAAACGCTGCAGCCTCTCCCTCATAGGGAAGGTGCTCCAGTCTACCTCAATCATCCTTGTTGCTGTCTTCTCTGCACTTTTTCTATCTCCCTCCAATACTCCTTTTGAGATCGCGGCGACCAGAACTGGACACAGTACTCCGTCGCGGGTCGCATTCCGCACTGCTTTTATATAAGGGCATGACAATCTTTGCAGTTTTATTCTCAATTCCTTTCCTAATTATCCCCAGCATAGAGTTTGCCTTTTCACAGCTGCCATGCATTGAGTTGACATTCCCATGGAACTATCAACTAAGACGCCTAAATCCCTTTCCTGGTCTGTGACTGATAGCACTGACCCCTGTAGCGTGTATGTGAAGTTTGGATTTTTTGCCCCTATGTGCATCACTTTACATTTTGCTACATTGAACTGCATTTGCCATTTCTGGAGCCCTCCACTCACCTAATTTATCAAAGGTCGGCAGGAGCTCTTCGCCAACTCCTTTCGCGGTTCCTCACCACCCTACATAATTTGGTATCATCTGCAAACTTGGCCACCACGCTACCCACCCCTACTTCCAGGTCATTTATGAATAGGTTAAAGAGCACTGGTCCCAAAACGGATCCTTGGGGGACACCACTCCCGACATCTCTCCATTGTGAGAACTTCCCATTTACACCCACTCTTTGTTTCCTGTTTCTCAACCAGTTTTTAAACCATAGGAGGACTTCCCCTCTTATTCCTTCATTGCTGAGTTTTCAATGGCCAACCCAGCTTAGCCTGGTCCAGGGCTCTGCAACCTGCGGCTTTCCAGATGTCCATGGACTACAATTCCCATCAGCCCCTGCCAGCATGATGGGATTTGTAGTCCATGGACACCTGGAGAGTCGCAGGTTGCAGACCCCTGACCTGGTCTAAGCTGGGCTATTTGGACTGCTACAATGAAGAGACAAAAACAGTAAGCGTAGCTCCACCTACATCAGTAAGTTTAGGAGACAGCTACATATCTCCTTACAACAGCACAATTACAAAGTTCAATGCCAAGTGAATATAATAATGACTGGAGTACTTGACTGGGGATGGAGAGATGTGGGTTTAATTTCCTACTCAGTTACTGAGGAGAGCTTGGGTTAGTCACATTCAGCCTAACCTACCTCATAGGGAAGTTGTGAAAATTCCATGAAAACTGCCAGCTATCTTCTGATCCCCACTCCTCCTATTTGTCAAGGTAATAAAAATTACTGGATTTAGGAGACAAACTTACAAGTCTCTTAGCAACCATTTGTGCCTCTTTTGTGCCCAAGGACTGGCTTTCACGGCAACACAAAGTACGTATTTCGTCTTAGTGTAGCAGGGGTCTAAACTATACTACTTCCTTCCCTTTGTCTCATTATAATATAAAGATAATCACACCTTGGGGGATTCGGTTCCTTACACTTTGTATTGCCAAGTGTGCATGGTCAGTTAAACATTTTGTTTTATTACTTAAGAATATGTCACTTGCCACCACTCATAACAATTTTAAAGCCACAATATCCTCCAGAAGCACAGCTACAGAACTGAAAAATAAATACCCCAAAAAAGAGAGGAAAAAAAGATGTGAAAGGTATGGCCTAAGATGAATCTAAATCAATCATTATGACAGAAGTAGCACTTATTTGAGAGTCAGAAGTGAACAAAATATTCGTTGTCAGCAAAACAGCTCCTGTCAAAACCCGCTCTTTAAAATTTCACTACAATGTGGCGAGACAAATGTCCTCTGTAACTCTGTAGTGAGAAGAATGTTCTAAATCTTCCCCATGCAAACCTCCGATTTTTCAGGCCAAAGGATGCTGCGAACTGTCCCTGTTCCAATGTTCTACATTTGTGAAATCAACACTGCACATCTTTGGCCACCCTCTCAAAACTTCAAAGCAACGCCGCCTCCCTCACAGCAAACGACACTGCTGAACTGCACACTTAAGAGGAAGAGCAAGGAAGAAAGGCACATCAAATGGCTTAGTCTCCTCCCATCACCAGTTCGTTTTGTTGAGTGTTAATTCCTACAGAGGTTTTGGGGACATCAGAATGAAATAACATGCTTACGTACAGCTCCACTTGACAAGAGGAGTCGCGTGGCGCAGTGGTTAAGTGCTTGCACTGCCACTCACACTTTCAGGAGTTCGCGCCCCTTGGGTCAGCTGGCTCATGGTCAACTCAGCCATCCATCCATCCATTTCTTGGTCAGTAAATGAGTACCTAGCTCATAGCTAGGGGGTAAAGAATAGCAGGGGAAAGCAGTGGCAAACTACCCCACAAAAGTGGCTTGCCTATGAAATCACTGCTCGCAGTGGTACCCCAAGGTCGGACACAACTGAAGGGGAAACTTTACCTTTACCACTTGGCAAAGAACAGGACCAGGGTCCTTAATGCTGTACAAATTAGCTTTACAATACCATAACCCCCCCCCCCCCCAAAAAAAAGTTTTAAAGTAAAAATTTAACTTTTTTGGAACCAGACTCCTTTGATAGGATAACGGAGAATGCAAGCTGTTAAGTCACACAGGGCTCTCCGTGGTCAAAGAAGAAAGATGGCCAAGTCTGACTTCCAAGAATAAATATTTCTTAGTCATTTTCAACTGCAATGGCAGGAGTCTAATTATAGGTTTTTTTACATTTCAGAAACACTTATGCATCAGCCTACAAAGGTTACAGAGCACTATGAAGCCCAAAGGCTGCAGCAAATTGCAACCTTCTGCTTCCTATCATACAACATGTGATAGTTGTGTCAACATGCTTTGGTGCTAGAACTTGACCTAAAGTAACTAGCCATACAGCTGGAAGCGAGCTAGATACCTTTCCATTTTGGCAGATGAACATTTCTGTGAGACTCAGAGACTCACATACAAGAACAAAAGATGATCCAACTGACTAAAAGATAAAAATAAAGCCAATCAAAAAATAAAGCCAATCATAGGTCAAACGAAGTGGAAAGTCTACAGCACAAAGAACAGTCACATCTATGCACTGGGATTTGTTTCTAAGCAAAACGCATGTAGGATTGAGACACATAAGCCATCTCAAAGCAAAAAGGTACAAGCAGAGAGAACAGGTGGCAAAAGAAGCCAAAATACCCTGTCTTTGCCCTCAATGAGGACCCAAACAGCCCCATTCAAAGGAGGGAGGGAAGTGTGCTGTGGCATCCTCACAAGAACACTATGAGGTAGGCTAGGATAAAAGTGCATGACAGGCTCAAGGTCATCCAGAAAGCTTTCATAAAAGAGAGAAAACTCAGACCTGGGTCCTTCCAGATGATAGTCCAGTCTGACACTACACCACCCTGTCTAGCCACACTTGAAGTTCAGAATGCAAGCCTAAGCTCAGTGGTCATGACTACACGTACATACGAAGTCCTACAACACTATCACCAAAAACGGGGGAGGACAACATATACATTTCATCAGGAGTTTCAACTGGTTGTGTGAATCTTTTTTACTACAATGGTACGGGTCGAATGATCTGTTTAATCAGATTCAAGACACACTCGAGAGACAGAAGCAAAGTAATGGAGATCCATTATCTGAAATAACCTTTAGTGAGAGAATGGACAACCCAATGAAAGACTACGTCCCCCTAATTATAAGGATGTTAGACACATTTTGAAGTTCTTACACTGTTTGGAAGCCAGCTCACTCTTATTTCTACCACAGTACATGATTGGTTATGTTAGCCTCAGATGGGATTTGCCATATCTCACTCCTTGTTACTACTATGATCAAGACTAGCTTCCATGGTCACTCAATTAGTTTGGAAAAATAGGATTTCCCCTGGGGACCCATTAGTGCTATTTGGTTCTCCCTTTATACAGAAAGCTAAATGTATCTGCAAAGCATGCATGCATCTTTGGACTGAATCCTTCTTAATACCCCTGAGCAAACAAAGAACATGAGTCAAACGTATAATACGAAGGATGCTTGATCTAAATAATAAAGAATTACAGGGTTGATTGCCTGTAACTGGTGTTCTTTGAGCTGGCATGAATGAACCACCTGTTCATAGAACAACACAATGTATAGACCAGGATACCAAAATCCAAACTGCTAGGTTTGATACACTCAAGGGCCTTTGGGCTGGTGTTTCTCAAATGACAACCATTTCTACACAGCAGTCAAGTTCTCAAAATGGAGAAGACTTTCAAAGCAAAGTACTATACATAATGAGGATGTACTACTATTCAGAAAATAATCTCAAACCCACGTTGGATAGACACACCTAGAGTATGCCGATAAATCCCATCCAGGGACAGCATTTGGGAAGTAAAATACTAAATGCTTAAATAAAGATCTGTTTGCCATTTATATTTTGTTGTAAACATTCAAAAGTACTCTGAAGAAGTGTGCAGGCAGAGCTGGCTGAGTGGAGGGTTGGCAATGTCCCCACCACTGCTGTACTAGCAGGAGAGTCTACCTCATCCAGAAAACTTACCTGTCCTGCAGGAATGTTTTTTGCCACCCCAGGGGGAAGAGCTGCATAAAGCAACGCATGGAGACAAAAACCTCTGAGGCTTCTAACAGACAGACCCCCAAACTCCTCCTTTCTAGTGTAGCTTGGCCTTTCGATCATCACAAACATGTAGCCTTGAAGCTGGAGAGTGCAAAAAGGAGCAATGCCTGGAATCACTTCAGAAAAGAAAGAAAGCTTGTTAGCATATAAATAGTAGAATTATAATCGCTCAGACTGTTGCTTTTTTACATGAAGTTTACGTTCCCAGCAAGAATCAGAGATGGTACTACTGAGCCCACATCAAGGTCTATGCTCTAGCAAGGGCTCAATACCAAAATCTGGACACACACACACACACACACACCCAGCCAGGGTAACAAAGAAGAAAGACAGACTACACCCCCTGCAATCCTCTCTCAAAGCTCTTCTCCTTATAACATTACAGGGCCCAAGATCATTGAAAACTGTCCAAACCAAAATTCATGTTTAAGAACAGCAGCAATAAAGGGAGGAAATGCCTTCTAACCAACACCTTACCAGTTAAATCTACATTTCTTCTAATTTTCAAAAACTGAGCCCCCATCCCCCCTCAATACACACCTTCAAATAAGCACCTGAATATGCCTGAGTAAGAAAGCACCTTTTCCCCCCTCTGGGAAACAAAAACTATGTTTAATCACTGGCTCCCCCCAGAGATGACAAACTCTTCCTATGTTGTGCCTTAAGACATCCCGCGCTTTTATCCTTTTACAAAAATATGCACCAGCGATGAGCTTGACAATGCCAAGAGCCACGACAAAATGGATTATTAATGAGAACCTGATCTCCAGAACTCTATTAATTTATGACTTCCTGTCGATCCCAAAGATATATCAGTCTGCTCACTTTAGGGAGGAGGGGTGAGAGAGAACGCCAAAACGTACTTTTGTTTTAAAAGTTCTTTTCAGAGGAAGAATTCATTATCCAAAAACAATGGTGTTATTTCCACACCTTGGAGGAGGCAGCAGCTTCTTCATCAAATGACGGGGAGAGAGTGTCGCTTGACAAGCATGAGAACCTTGCAAAATACACTCTATTAGCATCAGGAAACAATATACAGGAGAGGAAAAAGATGACTCGTGCCTTTAGCAGCACATCAGTTCAGATTATCAACCAAGTGAGGTGTCGGAAGTCTGCCTTTCAGAAAGACGGACGAAGGAACAGCCACCTTTCTTCAAGACAGTTAATTATACTAATTACAATGGTGCCAAGTTGAAATGAACGCCAAGGCAAGTAATTCCTAGAATTCCTCTGTGAAGCTCAAAATGGCAACACCGACATAATACAGTCCTCCAAGGCTTCACAAATTGGGGGAGGGGGGGGGTTTGCAGCCGTCCTATCTAAACCACGCTTATCATAATATTTACGAAATAAAATAACAGATGACGAAAAATGACGATAATGTACTCTGAATGACCTCTGCTTTTGAACGAGAATGAACACAGCCTTTTGCTTTTCAATCCCCCATCGAAGTAGAGTTAAAAGAGGGACAGCATTCCCTCGCTCACTGCCATTAATCATTGCTTTCTTCAAGCAAGTGCGTATTAATTTCTGTCATCCCAAACATCATTGAGTATTGTTGCAGTGCCGTTCACTCCTCATTCACCACCAGTTGTTACCAGTTTCCCTACACTGAGCAGAGACAGGGTGATTCGTGTGGATTTCAGTGTTAGAGGCCTTTATCCCTGGGGTGCTGACACCAATTAAGCTGTTTCAAGAAGAAATGGGAGCAGGCGCACAAACCCTTCCATGTAACAAGAGCTCGCACCTTCCATTGGCAGGTTGCCATTTTCTACAGCCTGGCACTTGTAGATGCAAACTGCCACAGCCTCGTGGAATCACAGAGCATGTTTACACATTTAATCTTAGCAGCATCTTAGCTAATTTCTAGCAAACCAAGGCAGGAATTTGACAGGTTGGCAAGGAGAAGGAGATCCCGCAATCACATTTTAAACACACCGTGGGCTGGACGCAAGCTGGATGGATTTACTAATTGGGAGGAAAGTACATTTATACACCCAGACCCTGAATGGTCACAACAGCTTATGCTCCACAAGCAATCGGGTTTAAACCAGGCAATACAATGCCACAGTTTTAACGGGAGGGAGGGGGGGATGCAAATTATATTAACTATGCAAAAAACAACAAGGGTCTCTTACAGTGAACAATACTCAGGTTTGAGGGCTTGGCATCTTACACCTACTAAGCTTCCCACACATCCATTTCCAGAGACCAAGAACTGAGAAGGCAGCATCCAGGCCTAAATTCCTGGACTCTGTCTTGCGCTCCCAATCCATGCCTCTAATGAGCTGAATATTGTTTGTGCATCACTAAACAGTGTGTAAAGATTCATCAAACTTGCCAGCAATACTGTTGATTTTTCTTTTTTTCCAGACCGCTTTAGATCTAATCATTCTCCTTGTTTCAGACGTTTACATCTGCTTTTAAGTTTTTATGGTTGCCTTTTGGCAGGCAGCAAAGTGGAGCTGTCGATGCCGCTGCAGAATAATGCAAGGTTTGTTATGAATTAAATATTAGAAACCTTAACGCAGCGGCCAATAAGAATTATTTGCCTTATTAAAGCAGCAGAAGACGCTGATTAAATTTTCATTGCATTGCAGTCTTTTCCCCATTTCTGCTTTCAATTCATCATTCTAATGTATGAAAGGCTCGCCGAATAATGGCGTGGAGACTTAATTTCTGGAATGCAAATATGGCAAAGAAAATGCCATAAATACCCTCCTAGAAAACATTAAACAGTCAGTTCTAATTAAGTGAATACTAACTAAGTAAATATTCTCTTAAAGGGGAAAAAATATAACTCAAAGTGTCAAGAATTCCAGGAAGGAAAGCAATGGGCAACACATTTTAAAAAAATATTAAACTGCTTAACCTCCACCTGAATGTCAAGGAAGTCATGGAGAAGTTTTTAGTTATATGTACATAGATTGAAAGAAGGAACAAGGAACAAATACTGGAGTACAGATGGAATGTTAAATGAATTTCTGCATACACACACCAACTATGAGCAACACTGCACATTCATGCTTGGAGTATACAGGATATTCTTTTAAAAATCACAGCTAACCAGAAGATTAAAAACCAATAGTTTGGACATAGCATGCCATTACAACAACCTTTTATTTGGAAGGAATATTTAACAATGTGAAAAAGGTAGTTCTCATATGCACCAGCTATATATTTTATAGACAAAAATGACAGGGTCAACTCTTAAAATAAAAACAGCCCCCCCAAAAAAAAATTGTTTAGTAATCACGTCCTACACTGAAGGTTGTTCACATTTCTGCCTTAATGTGCATCAGGAAGAAAATGAACTTCAAGTATCCATTTCCCCTAGAGAAAATCCCTTCCCTGAAACTCTGCAACTGCAACTAATGAAATGGGGATCTATAAATAGCAGCATCATT
>NC_059436.1:36962678-37035178 GCF_021028975.2 Sphaerodactylus townsendi | reverse complement strand
TTGAAAATGCCGTGGTATAAAAAAATTAAAAAGCAAAATTTTGCTAGCAAAACCATTCCAAACAAAGAAGTTTATACCTGCTCAGCTTCTGCCATTTTTTAAGTTTTCCTTCCCAGCAGCCCATATTTTGGACTAGGTTTTCACATCTGAGGGCACAATTAGATGTGACACAGGAAACCTGTGATCAAACTTCTGTACACATTGTTAAACAGGGAAGCCCAATTTGTATCAGAAGCACAGTATATGAAACTGGGGGAATAGAACTCTAGAGCTCAGCTGCTTCCCCTGCCCCAAGGTATTCCTAGTTGGGGAGTGGGAGAGGGTAGCAGGCCCCATAATGTACTTGTTCCCTTGCCTACTGGATAAGGTGACCAGATGGTCACCTTTGTGAACCGGGACGGGGTGGGGGGTAAGCGGCCGCGCATGCGCACTGCCTTCTGGGGCTTGCTGTTTCCCGCCCTGTCACAAGTCGGGAAACGGCAAGCCCCAGAAGGCCGTGCTCCTGAGGCCGCGTGCGCATGCACGAATGGCAAAGCCCCCCCCCCATGGACAGAGGTGCCTTCAGCTCCCGGGCCGCTCCCCCCACGGACAATTTGTCCCGCGTCCCGCAGGTTATTTCAATTGTCCTGATTTTTGGGAGGCTGCCGCACTGCCTTGCGGGACAAATTGTTTGAAGGCAGGACTGTCCCGCCAAAAGCGGGACGTCTGGTCAGCCTGCTACTGGACCTAGTAGCAAAGTGGGAGGGGGCGTTTTACAAAGGAGCTGGGGCTTTGGTCAAGGTTTAACCTAAAAAAAACAAAAAGGAGATCCAATGCCTGCTCTTCCCACAGTCACCAAGTCATCCCTAATACATGTTTACCCAGGGCAATATCCATGGTTTTTCTTCTCCATTTTAAACTAAAAATCACCCTGTGTGGCAAAGCAGGATGAGCATGGATGTAACCGGCAAAGGTCACTGCGAGAAGCTCACCCCCGAGCAGAGATTTGAATCTGTGTCTCCATTCTATGTATGGCATTCTTGTGACAACAATATACTGTCCAGTCATACTCTGAGAAATGATTTCTTCAGAACTTTATAGCATAAAGGCAACATGACTACTATCTCTATGGTTCACACCCCGGCTATCAAGAGGGGTTGTAAGTATGCTGTCACCATCTGGGTATTGGTCTATTCATGGCTTACGCTTAAATCGAGGAATGTTTAATAATCTAATGATTTTTAATTTGTGATTCTATATGTTGTAAACATATGTTTATATGCTGTACCTTAAGACTGCAAGGGGAAGGTAATAAAATAAAGAAAAAATAAGTTCCCTCAGTCTTTCGGTGTCCTCTTATTTTTATCTCCTCCCCCGCAAATGTATCCACCACCTCATTAGTCCACTTTATACATTAGATGAAGTAGAATGTTGCCCTCAGAAACCTTAATCAACAACAGAGTAGATTGTTTTGAAGTCATCACATGGTTCCTGCTGTGCTTCAGAAGATTTACACTGTTGTAAAGACATGGACACAAAGTATTCACTGAAAGTCCTCAGCAAGTTTCAATGACTATGCAAAAGAAGAAGAAGAAGAAGAGTTTGGATTTATATCCCCCCTTTCTCTCCTGCAGGAGACTCAAAGGGGCTTACAATCTCCTTGCCCTTCCCCCCTCACAACAAACACCCTGTGAGGTAGGTGGGGCTGAGAGAGCTCCGAGAAGCTGTGACTAGCCCAAGGTCACCCAGCTGGCGTGTGTGGGAGTGTACAGGCTAATCTGAATTCCCCAGATAAGCCTCCACAGCTCAGGTGGCAGAGCTGGGAATCAAACACGGTACCTCCAGATTAGATACACGAGCTCTTAACCTCCTACGCCACTGCTGCTCCTGTGCAAAGTTAGTTACAGCCTCTGGATCAGGGATTCCCAACCTTTTTGAGCTTGCAGGCACATTTACCATTCTTGCAGCATGGTGGGTGCAACAAAATGGTTGCCACAAAATGGCGGCTGCAGGAGGTGGAGCCAGACACAACATGATGGTCACAGCTTAACTCAGTAATGAAGGGAGGAGGAACTGTGCCTGGGGCATGAACATGCCCCCTCCCGCCCTGCCCCGCCCCGCCCCGTGACTGCAATGGCCGTGACCGGGGCAAGCCACCCCAGATGTCCCCATTGCATCCACGTCTCTGGCTTAACTGCTAATCAAATTTCCAATAGTCAATCAGAACCCTTGCTGGACAAAAGCCTTTGCTGGCCACGCCCACTTCTCCAAAACACTTGGTGGGCACCAGAAAAGGGGTTGGTAGGCACCATGGGGACCCCCTGCTCTTGCTCATGATATTCCAACATGCCCCCTGGCACATGACAGGACGCTTGCCCCTGCTCCTAGAAATACCAGTGTAAACCCTAGTTCACAAAAAAAGAGTACATGAGGTTGTTTCTTAACTTCAGGCTCCAGTGATGGAGAGGAAGACAAGAGATCTGAGATTGCAAATGCCTTAACAGTCCAGGTGCTTGGGAGCAACAGCCGCAGAAGGCCATTGCTTTCACATCCTGCATGTGAGCTCCCAAAGGCACCTGGTAGGCCACTGCGAGTAGCAGAGAGCTGGACTAGATGGACTCTGGTCTGATCCAGCTGGTTTGTTCTTATGTTCTTAGAGAATGTCGCATAATGATTATCCCATATTTAACCTCAACCCAAACCCCTCAATACAAAAAACTAGCAGGTCAAGGATAGAAGATTTTTCGCAGTGTACAGATTTTGAACATACAGGAACGTTATATACTAAGGAAAAGCTCATGTAGGTGATTTGAAGCAGTCCAGGATAATGTTATCATCTCACCTGCTGCGAGTTTGCACAACATCCATAGCGTTATCTGCAATTCTGGGGTTTAATTCTGTGGGAACCGACCAGATGCTTTTACCCAGTTGCCAACAGGAATTATGATATCTCTTTCTCTCTCTCTCAAAAAAGGGCGGGCTTTAAAATAACATCCCCACAGTAGTTCCTTTTTGGAACAAGTTTTTTTTTAAAAAAAACAACCTGAAGTCAAAGGAGAGAAATACGAGGCAGAGAAACTAATAGCTCCCACTCCATTTGAATAACAAGTGAAATCCTAAAAATACCACCATTGCATGTTGTTATGGACTGTATCACTGGGTTTTATAGTGACAGGAAGACTGCACTATAATCTTTGAGAAAGTCCTGGCATAAAGCACAGTAAACCTAACCTCTCCTGTAATGTATCCCCTTATCTAGAGCACAATAATTTCCCCAACTTTTCATGTTTGTACAGTTTGTTCAAAAACAACAATAAATACAGCCTTGAAATCAAGTTAAGGGATCACCACACAATCTTACTCAGAGCTATAAGAGCGTAGGGGCAAAGTGCAGGAGTCACAACATGGGCCCTCCTTACTACCCCATCCAGTTCTCTCCACAACCACAAACTCATTAGGTGGCTAGTAGTCAGGCAAATATGGTCCTAACCTCCATTCCCACCCAGAGAAACAGAAATAATAATTGTGACCCCCCCCCATTACATGGCTGAAAAAAGAATTTACAGACGTAAGAAGTATGTAAAGAGCTTTCAAAGTGATTTAAATATATTGCAATATTAATTATTAATTGCAAGGATACTTCTTTTCAGAATTCAATTCCAAAAAAAGAAACATAGGACTGAGCTGCAAATGCCATTTAATCAAATTCAGTTTACTTCCTAGTAAGTTTGTCTGGGATTGAGGCCTCTGATGAAGTTAAAAACAAATCTATTTTGTGATCTTTAAAGTAACCCAGATGTCAACCCCAATCACCTCAACATCAACAGTTATTTGGCACCTGGAGCTCTTTCCTTTTATTATTTTAGGTATTACCCCAATCAGTAACGTAACTAGTGTGGCACAGTAATCAGAGCCTCAGAGGAGCATAAGGCAGACCTGGGTTCAAATACTCACTCTGCCATGGAAGCTTCCTGGGTGATCTGTGGCCCATCACATTCTCTCAGCCTAACCTACCTCACAGGGTTGTTGTGAGGATAAAGTGGAGAAGGGAAGCCTACTGTAAGCCATTTTGGGTCCCTACTGGGGACAAAAGCAGGGTATAAATGAAGTAAAGAGATAAAATAATGCTATTATAGGTGACAGACCAATTCTGCCACAAAAAGCTACTAGAATTTAAGCAGGAATCAAATGGCACCATGGAGACTTAATAAAATGGAAGTAATTTTAAGTAAATATTGTTAGACAGATTTTTAGAACAGCTCCTATTCATTTTTAACAAAGCGAAAAAAAATTAAAAGTCCCATCATAACTAAGGCAGCATCCAAAACATCCTGAAAAGAACATGAATAACCCTCTGGGATGATTTAAATATGTGAAATATTTTTGGAAGTCAGTTATGCTTGTAGTAGGAGAAGCAAAGAATCATCTCTTCTGCAATTATAAACAAAAAAAATCAGTCTAGGTTAACACTGAGCTGCAGATAAGATAAAAAATTAGGGTAGACACAGACAGACAAAAAAAAAAGACAACCTGGAAGGACTGACTTCCTGGTGAAGAGTTTGGAATTTTTGAGACATAATCATTTCCACAAGCATGCCTACTTGCACTTCTGACAGACTCACATCTCTTATGGTTTATTTTCAGAAAGTTTACCTATTGTTAGCAAGCACTTAAAACATATGCCACTGTGACCAAAACAGGTAAGAATACCAAGAAACTGAACAGAAAGATACATATGCTCTTAATCTTTCCTGCCCGACCTTCCATCAAACCTACAACTCTCTCATTTAATGTGCTTTCCTTCACACTGAAGCCTCCATTGACTTAAGGTATCATCTCAAGTCAGAAACGAAATTAGAATCCACCACAGAGCTCCGAAGACACGCTATGGTTTATTTTATGCAAGAGACCTCCCCTTTGCCATGTTTCCTAACCCACATTAATACAGTGAAAGCAGTAGATCAATAGAAGGTTTCCCTTCATTTAGCCCTTTGGTTCATGGGATTATAGCTCAGAAATGCATTTGCTAGACCAAAGTAATTTTTGACAAGGGAGTAATTTTTGTGGGCATTAGTCACAGATCACTCTTAACCTAATCCAAAATGTTTCCAAATTTAGCAAAAGTTTTCTGACCAGAAAGATCTAAAGAAACACTGCTGGGATTTACCTAATGGATTCATTTAAGCCTTTTGATAGTATGTTTTTCTTGTAAAAGTCAACCAGCACTAGAACCAGTTGCTTCTGACTTCTTCATTCCAGTAGATTATGACACACTTCCATATCAGACTGCAACTGACCATTAACATAAAACTGATGCACAGGACAAAGTGGTTCTCAAATTTTCCCCTCTTCATTTTTTACCGTGGTGCAGATAGGCAAATACAAACTGTACCTAGCAAATGCATGTGCACTAAAATAGTGAGAAATCACTATTGCTATCTATGAAAGCAAAGGGTAAAGGGATGGCCCTCCCACACACTTCAGGACAACATGGTCATTTAAATATCTATGCCCATCTCATAGTCGATGTGCCACTGTACTTTCTATATACTCTAGTATTCATTCTCAAGTATTTGGAGCGAAGTGTATTTCAGTCTAGATGTATAAGGCTGGGGGAAAGTCTTCCAAACCACAGAAGCATTTATTGCACACTGCCTGTGCACCGAAGTGTTCCCACACTAAATACAGCCAACTAGATGGTTTCTAGCATGACTCTATTTATATTCTTATATTTTTCTTTAACACTGATGTACAAGTATTCCACTTGTCAGAGAAACTAAAATTAGAACAGGCACAAAAACGACAAGTTGGGAAGATGTAATCTAAATCAGAAATCACGTCTTTTAAGCCACTCCATGGTGCCTTGACACTGTGTGGGGCTCAGAGGGATATCATGCACCATATAGGTTCTAATGAATAGGCTCACTGGGTTGAATTGAGGTTAGAGTGTAAAAGTTAACCTAGAATTTCTTTGTTGCTGCAGCCTCTTAATGCCACTTGAACATTCCTTCCAGCAGCCCAATAAAATCCACGAACGGTATAAAAGCTCCTTCCTCAACTAACCCAAACATCTGTCTGAATTGCTTCCCCATTCATGAGAAACCATGAAATTGAGCGGGGTTGATAAAAAGCCATTTTACAAAGGTGCCTACACCTCCTTGTCATGTGTGCCTCAAACAACGAAACCAAAAGGGCAACACCAGCCACATCCATCCCTTCTGCACCAGAAGGTCCTGAATCTTACAGCTCTTACTCATTAGGTACATCAGTGAGAGAGAAAGAGATAGTACTTTCTTTTCTCTCCATGTACAGTGAGAGGAGCACAAAAGAATTTTTCATGTTCGGTGTCTCCCATTAGATCAATTAATATTCAAAGGAAGTCTAACACGAAGTTTAAATAATCATAAAGGGGGGAGAGAACCACCAATGTTCTAGAAGCTTCTCTAGACCTTTCAATCAATTTTATTTATATGCAAAACCAAGAGAAACTCAGGGAAAAAAACACCACAAAGCTCCTCCTGATGCTAAAGCTCTCAATTTACTGACAGGCAAATGGCTTCATGCTGCCACTTAATCTCATTTCTTGCATAATGCCCTCTAATTAGCATATCAAAGTGAATTAATACTTCTAGGGCATTAGCAATGGGAAAAATCTGCTCCAGGCTTCACAATAGCAGTTAAGCAGGAGCCAAGAAATCCTCCCCCCCAAAAAAAGCAAACCCCAAACCACTTTGCATTGCAAAACTGTTCCATTTATTTATCCTCTCTCCCTCTAAACACTTTTACCGCACACTGTTTTACTACTACTCACCAAACAAAATGATAATTGCCAAAAAAAAGTTACCAGCATCTGTAAGGCCTGCACAGAATCTTAATTTACATTGCATAGTAAGAGGATTGTGAGATAGATGGATTTGTTTCATTGCATCTACCCAAACATGGAATAGCGTTTAATAAAAACTGAGCATGAGTAGCTTCATTCTTGCATGACACCACCCAAAACAAAAAGCAAAACACCAAAACACATATATGTAACAAGCCACCTGCTGGACAATAGAGATCGGTTAGACAGGTTGAAGGTTAATGCAAAAGTATGACAACTGAATGAACCCTAAATAAATGCCCTTGAACCTAGCCTTACGACAACTGCTGCTTGTAGCCCATTTTGGAAAAATACATGTATAAAATTTGTCTATCTTGTTTTAAACCAGAGATCACTAAAGCAGCTGCTAACAATTTTAAAAGAGTATAAAAACCAAGACACCATATAAAATTAATATCCAAGTTTTAACAACTTTGACACATCTTTAAGCGTGCACAACGGAGATAAGACAAAAACAAAAATCACATGCAGAGAGAATGGATGGCATATGGTGGTAAATATTTCTGAATGGCCAAATCAATTCAGAAACCCACTTCAAGTACACTAAAACGACTCATTTTTCCACACATCAGAAACCCAATGCAGTTATGATTTTCGTTCTGTTTTTCATTTATAAAGTGCTTGAGTGCTTCGCAAAGTGTTTTATGTGCCATGTGTGAATTTGACTCAGAAAAGACTCAGCGTTCCTAAGAGGCCACCTTTTTGACCGGGATCCATAAGCTTATCAGGCTCCCAATTCTGATACTATGAAACATTAAATACATTAATATGTTGCCTATTCATATATAGACACTTGTTTATTTTCCTGTTAATGGGGACTCTACAAAAGACAAAACTAACTTAACGTACAGTTTGCAGGAGCAAAGGTATACAATATAGGAGCAAGGATGTGCCCATTCGCTGAGCAGCATCTGTGTTTTTCAACAATCCCCCCCCCCCCACCGCAGTAGGTACACCAAAGATGAATCCCTCCCTCATGAAATGACTGATTTCTAACAGAAAACAACCGATCTCTCAAAACCTACGCTGCAGCCGGCAGGTCTCTGAGCATCACCAAATATGTTTGACTACTTAACCTTGCAAAATACATATTAAACATGCTCCTAACAAGTTAAAAACAGAAGATGTTCAGTCTAAGCAAAATATCTCAAGGCTAGAGGTTTCTTACATGTCTGTTTTTCCAGAAGCTAAGCAAGAAGAACAAAGTTTTGATGGCAACAAACCAAATTGGCAAAGCTATTCATTTCTCAACCTTGTTTGCTTATGTGGCAGAGATAACACTGTGGGATAGTTTTAATGTTGGGCTGAAAAAGAATAAGTTATCAGTCTGGTTGATAAACAGCCCTTCGTTTAATTTTTTTTGAAGGTAAGCAAGTACCTGCAGAAATCTGAATTATTTACATTAAGTATTTTATGTAAAATATTTACTTTGATCATATTCAAAAGAACCGCCTACCAAAGAAAAGCAAAAAGTGTAACTAAAGACAATATTGGGGGTTGAGGGGGGAGATGCTAAGCAAATGTTATCCAAACTATACTGATCACTTTGATAAGCAAATAGCAGTAAACAAGATTGGGGGGGGAGGGGGCTAGCCAAACCATTCTTCTCCTGCTGTCAATTGATAGGAACCTTTACATCTCACTCAATCAATGATACATAAGGGAGGAGGTTGAAGGGGGAACTAATCAAGTTCAGATTTATGTAAAATTGTTAGTATTCAAGCCTATTAGTCATTTCTATTTAGCTTAAAATATTCAGCTAGCCCTCAATCTGTAAGGCTTGGAAATGCAACAGAAACGGAGAACCAGTCAGGAAGATGAGATGGATAACACTCCACACTTATGAGTATCATACTGTATCAACACAAAGCTTTTTAGAGAGTTCCAAGTACTGTTACAAAATCATCAGACTGTGCTTTGTCTGTGGAGTTCTGATCACAGCCATCCAAACTGCTTACTGCTGGAATTGTCTAAGGGTCACAGAATATACACAGCATGGAAATGGGCCTGCCTCATCTAAGGCAGTAGAAACTGAGTTGACAAATCTATTAAAATTGGTACACACTCTGGCTAGACAGCCTCACTAAACTATCAGTAACAAATCTTTTTTAACTCTGAGCAAAAAGGACCTAAGTGGAAACAAATATCTCATAAATAATTGGACAGAAGCCGATAATAAGTTTATAATATTTAAAAAAAAACATGCACAGCCGCTGCAATTTCAGGAAGCAAATTAAGTCTAGTTTAGGCAAGAAGAGAGAAAAGAAATACACATACTGAATTAGTATTGACAAGCAGGTCTGATTATACCTTATAGGTTCAAAGGGAGGAAGAAAGTGGCAGGGAAAAGAGAGAAAGAAACCTCCTAATCAAATTGAGGCTTATTTGTAACCTCAACACAGCTAGGTCCTCTAGCTAAGGTATTGTGCAGTAACAGGTCTCTTTCTGACCAAGTATCTACTGGAGGTTGGATCAAAGCAGCCTAATACACATCTTTTTTTAAACAAAAGAAAGAACCTATTAATAGTTGTTAGAGTCAGAGGTGGGGGTGGAGGTACATTCTCCAGTTACTAAAATAAATATAGTTTGCTATTCATTCTACTTTGTTTATTTAGCCAAAAAAAATTTAAAATCTCTAAGCTTCATCCAAAATTTTAGACAAAAAACAAATTAAAGGAAATTTTAAAAAATATACAGTCTACACTTAAATGCAACCATTGTTTTAAAAAGCTGAAGAAAAAAATCACGCCTTTTAACTACATAAATTTCCACATGCACTTTTTTGCATATCGTAATCTAGTGAGACATAGTATGGCACCTACTAAGTCAGCTTGCAAATACCGAGTTTTTGTTAAGATATCGAACGCACTTCTTGCATTCTGCTCAAATGGCATAAAGGGTTTGTTATGACTTTCAACATCTTGATCGAAAGAAAGGGGGGGAAAGCTGTGCCATGGTTGGTCTTATCCTGACTGGCTAGCATAGCTATGATGAGCAGAAGTGCTCAAGAGGCAAAGAGGTTCTCCTCCGACATCAGTGCAGACCTCTGTCGTACTCCGATAACGGAGTGCAAGCATTTTCAGTGAAAAGGGGTTGCAGGGACAGTTATAATTGCAGCAATAGATATAATCAAAACTGCGAGAAATTATTTATAATTCATTTTGATCGAGGTATGTGCTGGGTGTGGGTGGGGGTTAGCCTGCGTGTGCAAGTCTTTCAACACAGGCAAAGTTTTTGACTTCTTGTAGCAGGAACCCTGAATTAGGGCTCTGGGCATGTTAATTGTCATCTCTTCTCTTCCTACAGCCCTCTTTAAACATAAAAAATGGTCCGGCCAACCCAACCATCCGAGCAGGCCTCTCTCTCCCCCTGCGGACACCTCCTGCAGCCGAGAAGTTCATTAAGTTTTATGATCTTCCCAAGTCAGTCCTGCTTATAAGCCTCACAAAGGCAACAAATCTGGCAAAACATCATGTATGTCATTAGGAGTTACTAGTGAATGAATGCAATTCAGTGTTGTAGTGGCATTAAATTAGGGTTTGGTTGGCAGCTGTCATATTTAACCGTTTTTAAAAAAAGAGACACACACACCATTTTCTCTTTCACTCATATATGCATATCCATCTTTACCTGCAAAAAATTAGAACGCACAGCTCATGTATTGATTCAAAACTCCCTGATACAGCAGCCCACGGGGAAAACGCAGAAATTCTCTACTCATTTTAGAGACTGTCAGAATTAATATATTTTTGTTTGGGGTTTTACTTAAACACAGGTACCTGAAGCTGGAGGCTAGGGGTGATCCAACTATGAACCATTTATTCAAATAAGACACCAGACAAAATGACATGGGCATATTAGCATAAAATAACAGGAAAAGAGAAAAAAATACAAAATGTGCAACAGATCCAGCTGTGCACAAGAAAGGCTCTTTGATATGAGTCAGAAGGACAATATACAGATTAACAAAACATACACCTCAGCTTGGAGCTATTGCTAGAGGACTTCCAAGACCCTCCTCCCAATTTTGATGGGAGACCACCAAGAAACAGATGGGTTGCTATGCGGAGGAAGGCAATGGCAAACCACCTCTATTCATCTCCTCCCTTGAACACCCCATGGTTGGGGTCACCCTGAGCCAGCTGTGATTCCATGGCCCTTTCATCCTGTGCTGAAATAAGCAAGGATCTCTTTCAAAAGAGACAGACATTCTGTACTTATAGGAATACTTTGCAGATATCATGTTCAACTTATTTGGGACGGGGAGGGATGAATGTTATCACCCCCTTCAGAAAAATATGTTGATAAATAAGTTTCTCCATCAAATTAAGAAGAAGAAGGAGGAGGAGGAGGAGGAGGAGGAGGAGGAGGAGGAGGAGGAGTTTGGATTTATATCCCCCCTTTCTCTCCTGCAGGAGACTCAAAAGGGCTTACAATATCCTTGCCCTTCCCCCCTTCATAACAAACACCCTGTAAGGTAGGTGGGGCTGAGAGAGCTCCGAGAAGCTGTGACTAGCCCAAGGTCACCCAGCTGGCGTGTGTGGGAGTGTACAGGCTAATCTGAATTCCCCAGATAAGCCTCCACAGCTCAGGCGGTAGCTGGGAATCAAACCCGGTTCCTCCAGATTAGATACACGAGCTCTTAACCTCCTACGCCACTGCTGCTCCTTTAAATTAAATAGTATAATCATAAATAAATTATTCAAATCTCAAATATACCCTACAAAGGAAAAGAAGCATATAATGATTACAGAATTTTAATGAATGTAATGCACCCTCTGACTCTAGAGTAGCAGATTTTTAATTTCTAGTCACTAGCTGCACAGAACTCTACCGACAGAAGTAAACAAAACAAAGGAAACCCCACAGTCACCACTACCGTATTAGAACTGCCAGAACAGACTCATCTATAGTCTTATGTTAGGATTTCGTCTCTTCACCACTTCCAATCCTTGCTTCTCTATTTTGTTTTCAACTATTGAGAGGAAAAACCACCACAACAATTTTCCTACGGGGGGGGGGGGCTCATTCTTTTGCAAAACTCCCCCACCCCCACAAAAAAAAGTATTATCGTACAGCCAGGTGCAGCAGCCTGGAATCAAAACACACAGCAAGGGAGGGAGACGGGGGGACAGGAACTCCATTTCTTGAAACACCCCCCGAATTCTTTATCCTGGACATTTAGAGCTCACATGAAAATAGATGAGGCAATGCATACATACAAGTTTGCCCATGTAGTGAAAAACAAAGGGGGGGGGGGTGTTCCATAAGAATGATCAGGTCATTGGAAAAAAAGGGTGAAAGTCACCCACTATTTTCAGAGGGAGACAATTACATACAAGATATGCAAGAATTTGCTTTCATGTTTCTTCAGCTAATGCATGCTTGGCCATTTCATCTCAGACAGGCAATCCTGAATGAGGACTCTCCTCTAAAAATTCTTGGGGTGGGTGAGGGTTGGAGGGGAGATGCATTTTTCTTCCATCAATCACTCAGCCCATCAATCCCACCCCCTCAAGCTTCTTGAGCGGGTAGGATTTTGCCTTTGGACAGATGGACAAGCCTGCCCTTTGTCCTGCCTAACTGTTCCACAGAAAATACAAGTTAAGGGCAAAATCACAGCCTTTTGGCTAACAACCAGTATCCAAATCACATCCTATTCTTAACAGTTGTTGGGTGTTTCTTGCCTCCAGAAGGAGTCACAGTCCTCATGAACACCCTTCAGCAGAATGCCTCCGTCCTGAAAAGACTTTTTCCCTTCTGGACTCACCTTTGACATTTGGGTGACTAGATGTCCATTCAAATCGGGAGGTTTTAGATGCCGGCAAATAAAGGATCACTGAAATCTGCCTGCTGCAGAATATCAAAGACAGTCAGCTCAAAAGCTGGCTGAGCAACAAAGTTTAGAAATAAACAAAACAAATGCAAAGCAAATGAGGGTGGGAGAGAGAACGTACAAGACGAGATCTATTTCTATTTGCACAATGTGGTTTATGATACCAACTCAGCAGTCAGCAGATAACTGAAGCAAGTTCCCTACAATAAGAAATCCAAAAATAAACGAATGCCAATTTATTGAGAATTATGCCTTTGCTGCTTCTACTTATTAAGGCAGAAATACTTACTATATTAGTTTGTAAAGGTTTAGATCTAATTTTGCAGTCCCTCGTCTACAACTAGCACACTATTAATTTAGTTTTCAGGTGGTTGCTACACAAAGATACAGATAAACAATTTCTTGGCCTACAGGGCAAGCACTCCTACTACACAAAACATCCTAACAAGGGCTTGTCATTCCTCCACATACTCCTCACTCCACCCGATAATATCACTATGTCTTGATATGAATACAAAAATGTAATGGGACAGGTAAAGGCATTTTTTTAGATCAGAATGCATCAGATCAAGGATTTGATAAACCAACTTTCAAGGCAGTTATTACAGCAATGTTCTAAAGGGATTGTTTTGCAGTAAATAAAGTAATTTTTTTTACTATTCTCCCTAAACAGGAGCACAAGTAACTACCAGCAGCAGCAGCACCTGGCCCCAATCCACGGTTTCTGCTTTCAAAAAAATATGTCAACATTCCAGCATTTCCATGTTGACCCTAAAGCCAAACAGAATGGGTTCTTTAGCCAAGGTATCACTCCCTAAATAGACTGGGCTTCTTGGCACCTAAGCAGTTGAATGAATAAAAGTTTTGAAAGGCATATGCAACCAATGCCACTTTGAAGTTAAGTAGTATGTCAAGAATCCTAAGTGTTCCTAATTACAATACAAAGATCATTCCTGATAGTGTATTTTTAGCCTTCAAGTATAAGAGCTCTTGAAACTGATTTTTTCCCCCTTTAAAGACATTCATATATGAACCTGCTTGCTTCTTGGAGAGGGGGTTTACCCACTGCATCTACTTTGAATGCATGCTAATAAATAGTTCCATCCTGATTGCCTTGGATATGGAAGATGCATTCTTTACATTGTTTATTTTCCCCTCAACATATAATCTTTTTCCCAAAAGGCATTTGAAGGCAAGTATTGATAACCATGGATACCCTCCACCTGCTAGATGAAGATGTGCTGAAGACAAAACCTGTCTCCACGGCATTTCTAATACAATACACAGGCACTCAAAGCCATGGACCGAACCCCGCCAGTTACACATCTACTGGCAACTGCCAAGATCAACAGAAGAGCAGCCCAAGAAAGTTGCCAGCTCTACCGGGCTGTTGCTCTGAGGGGCTGCTTTCTGCCATTGACTTCTCTGGTCCCTTGCATCACTTCTTTAAGAACCTGACACTCAAAACAAGGCAGGGGAGGAGGGGAAGAGAAAGAAAAAGCTCGGGGACCTTGCTGCTGTTTTCTCCCGATTACAGCCAGAGAGAAAATTAACCCTGAACAGCGACTCAGGATCGTTTTCATTTGTGTGTCATTTTGTGCTGGGATTAAGAATTGCAAAGAAATTTCCTCCTTCCGTTCTCCCCTACCTCCCAATCCAAAGATCAGAGGCAGACAAGGAGGCGATGATCAAAGATGGCTGCGTTTCCTAAAGCAGCTCTCCTATTCCTCGCTTAGAGAAGTATATTGCAATATTTACCTACGGGGGGAGGGGGGGAAGAGAAAAGAGGGGAGAGGGGGCTTGTTTTTAAAAGCTGCACAACTTGTGGTGTCCTACCTGTTTTCTCTTTGATTTCACAGAGGACACTAAACAAAGCAGGCTTCATTCTGTGGCAGTTCAATGCATGCTTTCTGCAAAATAAAGATAAAACATACAGAGAGAGAGAGACAAAAAAGGGTATTAGAAGAGGCTATTTGATAAGAAGTTTTTTTCTGTGAGAAAAAAGAAAGTCATCTGAATGGGGGAGGGCTTTTTGTGTTGTGATCTATGTCACCGAGTAAGCCGTTAAGATAGTGATTAGCAATAGAAATAGACTCTCTAAGGCATCCAGCAATAGGAGTAATTGCACTGTGGACGAACTACCTACTTTAAGGAGAAGGGTGTCTGACCTTAGACATTAGAAAAGTGAACTGGGTGTTAGGGGGAGGGGGGGCGATCCACTGCCTCTTTGCTCATCAGTAAAGGACAGAGTGACAAGAAGACACCCGGCCAACTCCAGCTGCCCTGCGCCTGCTTACCTGCCACTTGCAAGCCTGGAAGCGCTACGCAAGTGTTTTCGTTTGTTTTTGTTTCCAGATATGGGGGGGGGGGGGTGTTTAAAAATGGGGAACCTCATATGAAAATTTCCTGCCATTTCTTGGGCACATAAATCACAGCTTGTCAAAGCTTTCCAATCCGCTACATCATCATCACTGATTTATGAAGAGGAGAGAGGGAACTTCCAGAGTTCAACTGGGAGCTCTGTTTTGTATTTACTGAGATTTAGAAAAGAGGGGGGGGGGGGAGGAGACATGAAACTGTCTTCTGACCCAACAAGGTTTTGTTCGCTTTTATCAAGCTAACTATCGGAGCTAACTATCGGCACTTCGGGGATCTGAAATGCAGAGAAGTTTTTTAAAAACCACTTTTTCAGGAAAGTCAAAGCCTTCGCAAGATTGGAGTAAGATGGGGCTACATGCTAGTCCTTTCTCCCTACTTTTCCGACACCAGGTACCAGTGTTCAGAACCATGCATTAAAGGGGGGAGGAGGAGGTCATTAGCAATAGCCCAGATCCAGCATTAGGACAATAAAATGGGGGGGGGGGGTTGTTCACACACTCTTCTTTCCTATTCAGACCAACTCTGACTGTTGCCCCTGGCTCGACTGCTTTGACCATTTCTCCTCCAGCATCCCGAGCCAACCTTTAACTGCTAGAATCTTTGGTCCCCAACCGTGAGCAAGACAGGTAAGGCTGGCAACCATTTATTTTAAACGCTCCGTTCATAAACAGCACGCATACACACAAGAGGAGCGCGCAAGGCACACACAACACAACCAGACTCACAGACACCACCGGGGTGAAGGGGGGGAGGTTAATTAGACGGAACCAACTTTGCTTGCGCCTCATCCAAGCTCTGGTCCGTGATGGTCATGATCTGGTGCAGGATGTCTCCTATGTCTTGCTTTCGGCCGTCGCCGTCTGCCCCTTCGTGTCCGTGGGGAGGAGGCAGAGCCATGCCCCCCTGCACCGAGTGGCCAGCCAGGTTCACGCCGGCCAGAGTCTGCAACATCCTGGTCTGCTCATCCATGCCTCCTTCCGCAGCCCAATCAATGCACTTTGCGAGACGAGCAGCAAGCGGCGGCAGGAGCGGAAGAAACGGTACGCCGGAGGAGGAGGAGGAGAGGAGGAGGAGGAGGAGGAAAAAAAGAAAGGGAAAAAATTATAAGCGCTTCGCGATCAGAAGATGGTTTTGTGCTGGGGGAGAGAAAAATGCAAGTAAATCACTGGCTCTCGAAATGGAGTTCAGTTCCTGTTCTTAAGCGCGAAAAAAAAGGGGGGGCAGATATCAGTGTTTGGATATTTGACCGGATCTCCGTTGTTTATTCCACACTCTTCTGCTTTCCCAAGCAGTAAATCAATCTCTTCTTTAGTTACAGTCTTCTTTCATCATCATATTTGTGTCTCGGATAAACGGCCTTGATAAGGTGTCTGCAGTTTTCTTTCCTTGGTACAATCTTCATCCAAAGCTTTTATTATTTCCTTTTGGGGGGACGGGGGTGGGGGGAAAAAGTTAGTTGCTTGTTTATGTCTTTTCCTTACTTGTCTTTCGCCCCGTAAAATCCCTCTTCTTGGAGGAAAGAGGGGGAAACTGTAAAAAAAAAGAAAATATCAAAAAAGAAAAACAAGCTCGCTTGCAAATCCTTTAAAAAAAGTTACGAGCGTGGCACAAGGTAGGCGATTTTAAAAATCCCGCATACGAACCAAGCCCCCTAATTGCAACATTTAAAGGGGGGAAAAATCGAAGCCAAGAAAATACAAGCAAGAGGGGGAAGAATAATTGCCTTTTCCTCCCTCGGAAAAAAAAATCATAACAAACCGATCCCAATGTCTGTACAATAAGGGAATAAAATAGCAGCAAAAGTTTGGACTTGTGCAAAACAAAAAAACAGCGGATTTTTTTAAGGATGGAAGTTTTTAAAAAAACACAGAGAAAAATATTAATTACACCCTCTCTTGCAAAAAAAGCAACGTGCAAAAATATCAGCCAGCTGGAATTTATGAGCCCAGCCGCTCAGTGACTGTGTGTGTTTTATGTTGTTTGATGGCCGCTTTGGTGAGGGATTGACAGTCTGCCAATGCCACTCACTCACCCTGCAGACGTGTCACCCTGTGAAGGAGGAGAGAGGCAGAGAGAGGGACTAGAGGGGATGTGGGAGCCGGCCGGGGCCACGCCCCCCGCTCCGGGCTCGCCCCCTCCCCTCGCGAGGCAAAGGCGGGACAGCTGCCAACGAAGCCCCGCCCACCCGTCCTTCTCAGGCTAGTAGCCCCGCCCCGTAGAACTCCTGCCTGCTAGGCTGGATCCCGCCCCTCCCACAAATATTCCAGCTGTGATTGACACGCTTAAAAGGGGGGGGGGGGCAAAAGCCAGCAACAAACCAGGACCAACACTGCCACCCTGACCTCACGCTTTTTTGCTCAGCAGTAAAGCCCATTGGGTCAAAGGGATTACTCGCAGGGAACTATGCCCAGAATGGCAGCGCGAAGCTCCTTCATAGGCATCGAAGCGGTGACGGGGCGACGCTACAATAGCGCCTGCCTTTAAAGAGAGAGAGAGAGGAGCTCTCAAAAAAAGAGTTGGCAACCCGGGTTTCTGCTAATCCTCCGTCGCTTCATCTTCTGCTGTTGTCCCCCTCAGACCCCCCCTTCCCCAACTGCCTTTTTCAGACCTCGACCCCTCCCCTCCTCCAGAACCCTATTCTCTAAACGCCCGGTCAGCCCCGCTCGTTTCTTCTGGTGTCCCTCCATTTCTTTATCGCCCCTCTCCAGACACACTCATTCCGCCCCCATCGCCTTTTAGTGTAAGGAAAAGGACCAGCCAGCTCCCCGACTGTGAGTGATTCAAACATTACTCCTTTCCCCCTTCATGACATCTCCTTGCCATGAACTCCCTTTTCACGCGTCCGCCCCCCCCCCGTTGACTTTTTCTACCTTTCCCTTCCCCCACTTTCCCTGAAAGTTTTCAATCCGAATGCCCCGTCCCCTTAGTTGATGGCTCCGCCTCTTAGTCTTTTTGGTCATCCTCTAGTCCCACCCCTTAAGTGCTCTTTGCCCAACCTCCTGAGCTTCCCGCCCTTTATTTAGCTCCGCCCCGTGCAATCTCCCTTTTCTTTTCCTGCGCCTCGCTCCGCCCACTTATGCCCTTCTATTTTGACTTCGGTCTCAGACTTCGCCCCACCCACTTTGGAGGCGGGGTTTATTTTACGGCGCTCGAACTCCTCCTCCAAATCCCTATTGCCGGGGGCGGGGCAAAAAGGAGGAAGACGGCTAAGGTCTCCAGAATGCCCCTACAGCCTGCCGTTAGCTGAAGTATGTGGAGTATGAAGTATGCCAACTAACAATACACGTTCAAGTAAATATGCACCCCCCCCCGCGCGCGCGCAAAGCCGTTGGCCACTCAGAACGTGGGACGATGACGACATCCAATGGCAGAGGGCAGTTCGTCCCGCCCCCTTGGTAGGGGAACTTCTGATTGGGGCATTTGAACGGTCACGTGCCCTGGTGCCGGGCTGGGCGGAGGAGGTTGCGCCTCCCTAGCCTCTGATTATTGCCATGGCAACGGCTAACCTAAGGAGAGACGGTGTTGTGGCTGCTCCTGGGGAACGGCTTGGTCGAGGTGGCGGATGGCTTTCCTCGCAACGCGTCCCTCGGGATGGCGCTTTGCCATGGCAATCCCAGGGCCGTTTACTTGGTGCGACTGATGTATAATTACGCGGAAGTAAACCTTTCTGAATGCAAAACCATTAACCCCCGACCAAGTGTGCATATCCCACATCGAGGAATGTTTAATTAGTAGTAACAGGGTTTACTCCCAAGGAAGTCCATGGTTGTAGTGCGGGAAACTTATGAGTGAAAATTTTAGCTCCCTTTTACAGGATGTTTTCTTACTAGAAGCAAGCTTTGTTGAACACAGCTGAGGTTCTGCACCATCTTTTGGCTTTGCAGTTAGACTGAAAATCCCTGCATGTTTCCCTGGGAGTAAATTACACAGACCTTTAAAGGACTAAACAGCAAAGCATACTGTCAAGTCCCATCTCAAGAAGACCTGGGCCACAACATGTGATCCAAAATAAAGGGAAAATGGTGGTTTCCAAGTCTAGGTAAAGATCAGCATTTTGAAAGCACACAGATTCTTTCACAATTCGTGCTATTTGGTTGCATTGTTTTATACCAATTGGGTCTCTATGAGAAGACAAATGTAACCTATGATGTATCAAGCAATGTTGTTTCATCTCCATTCATTAATCTCATTGGGAAAGACTGGAGTCCTGTGTATGCCTTTCCTGAATTCAGCAGAGGATGCATAGAAGCAATCCTCATCTTTGGATACATCTGTTCTACTACAATATCCTCATATCAGAATTTATGATACATTAAAACTAACACTCACAGGGGAAGGGTGAGCCAGCAATCTCAAGTTACACTTTTCTCCTAATTTTTTGGGGTTACCGTCAAGTCCAGCTGACTTACAGTGACTTAGGGTTTTCAAGGCAAGTGACTGGAGGTGGTTTGTCATTGCCTGCCTCCACATCACAACCCTGGTATTCCTTGGAGTTTGCCCATCCAAATACTAAAAAGGGCTGCCCCTGCTTAGCTTCTGAAATCTAACTAGCCTGGAGCTATCCGGGTCATTTGGGGGGGAAATCTGATCCTCCCATATAAAATTTATTTAACAGTAAGCATCACAGCATAACACCCTGGACTATAACTACTTATGAAAATATTTATATGAACATTCTGTTTATTATTATTTATTAATGCCACATTTAAAAATATTACATTGAAAATTTATTCCATTGCACATTACTAAATAAATTATGCTTGTAATTTCTAATGCATTTTTAATTATGAATTTATCCATGTCTCCCTTTATTTATGATTGGACTGCTCCCTGTTGCACTGCAGCATATATAACGGTAGACACTCTTAATGAAGCATTCTTGGACACTGCATATGATAAAATGTTCTTAGAGTATTTTATTTCAGGTAATTTATGTGTTTTTTTATAGGCAATTCAGAGTATACTCAATAATTTCTACCTATTGGCACTTTTTTGCTTCTTGGTCATCTAACAGGAACTCAGAGGCTCTTACTTGAGAGTAAGTCCAGTGGAGCTTCTGGGCAGACTTTCAAAGGATCGGGCAGGGGCAGCTAGAAGTCTTAGCCCACAATCTCTGGTCAAACCCCTCAAGTGGTATGGATGGCCCTATCTATTAAGCACAGGCCTATTATATGAAACCTGCTGCTAATAAATCACTGTCCCTATTTTTGCTATTTGGAGAGATTTTTTCCCCATTGTACCCTGTCTTTTTTATTAGGCTCAAGGCAGCTAATAACAGCATTTTTAAAATCTGCTACACAGACAAACATTTAAAAGCTCACCCCAACAACATTTCACAGCCGCTACTTTTCTGCTAAACAAAAATGGCACTTGCAATTAGTTTTATCAAACAGAAAATGCAGTTCAATCAAGTGTTCTTAGCAATGTTTCACAAGGCTTTCTGAAGGTAAAATGGCTTGCTACATTGCCCCGCAAAAGACAATGCCACAAAGGTAGTACTGTTTCCCTGATGTTTCTTTACGGCTAGTTTTATTCATTTCCTTAGGTCATTTTTTTTGTCTGCCTTTCTCCCACAGGGGACTCAAGGGAAATTAAAAAGATAATTCAAAATATATCCATAATATTTACATGATAACTGCAATACAAATCCACTTCAAAATCTATATATTGCACCATCAACCTCAACCATCAGCCAGGAATGGTTCCCTAAACAGCTCAGATATATTCCGTACAACATGAAAGCTTAGCAAAGTGTTGACCTTCCGGAGATATTCAGGACAGCAATTCTGTAATGTAGGAAACTGCCAACTTGGGTTTGGGGAGGGGATTAACCTCAGTGGAATATAATGCTATACAGTGCACCATTGAGTGCAGGGGAACTGATCGCTATAGTTTGGAGATCAGTTGCAATTCTAGGATATCTCCAGGCCCCAACTGAGGTTGGCAACTCTGACAGCACCTACATTTTAAACTGGAAACACACATTTGTAAAATAGGTGTGATACATTGATAGCAATGAATTCCAGATTACAATCAGAATGCCCTTACGGTCACCAACCTCCAGCTAAGGCAAGGCATTATCCCACAATTATAACAGATCCCCAGACTAAAGAGATTAGTTGCCTGAGAGGAAATGACAGCTTCATAGGGCAGATTCTGTATTTTCATATGCCCTGTTAGCTCCCTCCCCAAAGACCTTCCTCCCAGGTACTGCTCCCAAACCACAGGGAATTTCCTAAAATAGAGTTGGCAACCCTAACTGCAATATGTTCAGTAGCTGAAGTCTTCAAGTCAAATCCAACTACAGCGCATTACAATAGTCAAGGTTTATATGCCATTAAAGGTATTAAATTTGAAAGGTTATCATTTAGGTTTACCAGATGCCTGCTAATGCTCCTGTGGTCCATCCATGTGAGGAAGCAGGCCAGTAGAACAGGAGTGGCAATCTTCATTACCCTACAATGATGTCACAGGTGTGACCTGGAAGTGCTGGCTTCACACCAGAGTGGCGCTTATAGCATTAATCCAAAAACTCAGTGGAGTTTCTTGTGGTAAGTACCCCCTTCTCCACATCTTCTGCTGGTTGCCAGCCCCTATATATCACAGCATAGATCAGCTTGGCCAGGTCAGCAGAGTCCAAGAGAGATTTAATTGCTGCACTGGATGTAATTGAAAACAACAACCTTTTTTACCATCACCCTAACCTGCTTTCCTAATAACTGAGATGGGTTCAGCAAAACTCCTAAGCTCTCAACAGAGTTATGTAGTGGAGTGCATAACTACAGTCAGTCAAACAGTCAGCCTAGGTTTGCCAGCTGTGACTTAGGAAATTCCTGGGGGTTGGGATCAATGCCTGAAATGGAAAGAGTTTAGGAAGGTGAGGGGGCTCAGTGAGATTGTAATTTCACTCTAGGACTTTGATTTCACTTAGCATCTATGTCTAAATCTGCCATTTCTTCAGTCTTTACAGTGTAGCGATCAGGATTACAGGTGAACCATAAGTAGAAATTGGCAACCATATTTCTGACCTGTATTACCACCATTTTTTAGAATTTAGCTTGCTTGTCCTCAGCTATTTGACCACAGCAGATAGAATCCAGGCAGAATGAATGAATGAAACAAAAATGGATGCTTCTGCTGACTTAGATAAAGAAATATACAGTTGGCAATCAGCATACGTATAATAGTCAACTCCAAAGCTATGGATGATCTAATTCAAAGATCTTATATGAATATTTAACAGCATGGGTGACAATGCTGAGCTTTCTGAGACTCTGAAAGTCAGATCCCAAGAGGCCAACAAGGATTCTTCAGCTGCCACTTGCACAAGGTCCAAAAAAACTGATGTAATCTACTCAAGAGCTCTTTTGCTAACTGCAGTTCCAAACCAACGATTCAGTGACCTTGGTTGGTTGACAATGTCAGAAGCTGTTGACAGATTAAGAAAATCAATGTGGAAACATATCCTTTATTTGTGTGTTTGTTTGTTTGTTTATTACGCTTTTTTACCGCCCTCCCCCAAAGGGCTCAGGGCGCTGTACATCAATTCCAAAAATTCCAATAAAATCAGTAGAACCAGTTTAAAATTCTCTGTGTAACAACTTATACAAACACCGGAGGCCACTTATGCCCTCCCCCATCCCCACCCACAGGAGGCCTAGATGGTACAGGGTCTGATGGTTAACCCGGCTGGCCCTAAGCCTGGTGGAACTGGTCCGTTTGCAGGCCCTGCGGAAGCTCTGAAGGTCCTGCAGGGCCCGGGTCTCTTTAGGGAGCCTGTTCCACCAGGTGGGGGTCAGGACTGTAAAGGACCTGGCCCTTGTAGAGGCCAGCAGGATCTTCTGTGGGCCAGGGATCTCCAGCAGGCGATCCTCCGATGAGCGGAGGGGCCTAATAGGGCAATAAAGGGAGATGCAGTCCTTCAGATATGTAGGCCCAATGCCGCTAATGGCCTTAAAGGTTAAAACCAATACCTTGAAGATGGCCCCGAACTCAACGGGCACCCAGTGCAACTGATATATGACCAGAGCAATCCTGATATAAGACCAGAGTAATCTGGTCTCAGTCTCGACAAAACTCAAAGCACGATTTAGGTTGTGGGCCAAACAGAAAAACATTTATTGCCAGGCATGCAAAACCCCTCCGCCCCATGGACAAGGCAAAGAGGGGATAGCGGTGGCGGCCTGCCTGGTGCTGCCAGCTCTCTCACTGCTTAAGCTGGCAGCACCGGGCATGCAAAACCCCTCTGCCCCAAGAAGGCAGCTAAGCCGCCTGTTCCATTGGGCAGAGAGGGGGCAGTGGCCTGCCTGGTGATTCCGCTCTCATGGCGCGCTAGCCGGCAGCACTGGGCATGCAAACCCCCTCTACCCCATGGAGAAGGCAGCCGCCTGTTCCGTTGGGCAGAGAGGGGAAGCGGCAGTGGCCTGCCTGGTGCTGCCATCTCACCGGGCATGCAAAACCCCTCTTCCCCACAGAGAAGGCAGCTGAGCTGCCTGCTCCATTGGGCAGAGAGGGGACGGCGGCAGCCTGCTGATGCTGCAGGCTCACCGGGTGTGCAAACCCCCTCTGCCCCATGGAGAAGGCAGCCGCCTGATGCTCCTTTGGGCAGAGGGGATGGCGGCAACACCCTGCAAACCTCCATGGGGCAGAGGGCGGATGGCAGTGACTGCGTTTTCTGCCCCCCCCCCCAAGGGTCCCCACGCAGCAGATACCCCCACGCATCATCATACCTGCACAATAAGTTAAGTGGTGATGCGGGGGGTGCGACACAGGGACCCGGGGGGGGGGGGGGGCTGAAAATGCAGAGCCCATCCCGGATGCCTCTGCTTCAGACCAACCTCCAGATGAGGCCAGGAGATCTTCCAGAATTACGATTGATCTCCTGGCAAGACAGATACATTTCCCGGGCGGGGGGGGGGGGGCTACACCAGATAGTGGCTTCTAAAGTCCCTCCCCATGCTCCACCTCATATCTCTAGGAATGTCCAGTCAGGAGCTGGCGACCCCAGTTTTCCCACCTCCAATAGCCTTGCAAGGTAAGCCAGGAGGCTTCCTTCCTCATTTTGCAGCAGCTTCTGTCCATCCCACACAGCAGCCTAACTTGTAGGTATGCACAAAAGTCAGAGCAGCACTCCCCTGGTGCAAAGCTGAATCTGAACCTCCCATCCGCCCCTCCTGCTCAGCCGGCTTACCCAACGCACAACCAAGAGATGGCTCTTGCAAAAAATTTATGCAAAGCACCATGAAACTCAGGCGGAGTGGGGCAAAAAAAGACACACCAACTTCTGCCTGCAAAGAAATGCCGCTAGACTCAGAGGCGGGGAGTTTGCAGGTTTGGGTGGGGGGAAAGAGGGCTCACACTTCTTTTGGCTTGGAGAGCTGTAACTCATGGGCAGTCTACCCCCCCCCCCCTTCTTTTTTTCAGGGATTAGATTCGAAGGAGCCAGGGCTGGGGCGTGTGTTTGCAATGGCTCAGCTCTCTTGCGAGGAGATGACTTCCCTCACCCTTTTGGCTCTGGACATTTGAGGAGGGGGGGTGTTGCTTGCAAATTTTGCATGCAAATAGGGTCCTCCTGCTTTTCAGATGCTAAGCTGCTCATAGCAGGCTCCTGAGCACGCTGGATAGAATTGTATGAAGGGCCAGATGTGGCCCGCTGATCTTGAGTTTGCTGTAGCCTATACTTCCCTCGTTCCAGCTCCCCACCCTCTCCTCCTATTGTGCGCGTGCGTAAAAGACTCGACCGAGCGGCCCTTTTGTGTTTCTCTATGTTACCGACTGCTTCCGGCTCGAAGAGCGAGTGCTTCCTGGTCAGCATCCTTCTGACTGGGTCTGGGTGTCAGAGGCGTCTCCTGTGGCCCCGGAAGCGGCTTCTTCGGCCCTTTACGACCTACCCGGCACGGACTGGGGCCCGGGGCCCGACAAAAAGAGAGGTCGCGGCGCCAGCCAGACTCGTAAGTTTGGGGGAGGGGGTCTGTGGGAGTCCTTTGCCCCGCCTCTGCCCTCACGCGACCCTTCCCTTCAACTAGAGACCCAGGAGTTATGGCACCACGCCCACTCGGAATAAAGTTTAGGCGTGAGGGAGCTGAGCTGGCCGCGTCTGAGAACTTGTGCCTTCCACAACTTCCATATGTCGGTTCCTGTAGCCCCTTGGCTTGTGGTTGACAGCAGTATGAGAGCAGTTGGCCAGGGCCACCTGTTCCCTCTGTGGCATGCACGTATAAGGATTGCTTTGCTATTCCACGTGATTATCTATAGAATTGCGAAGTATTGGCTGTTTGGGGGAGTGGGATACTGTACGTATAATGTGTGCTAAATATGTACCGACTATGTTAGATGTCAGGTGACTTCTTAAAAAACCCAGTAAGATTTTTTACAAAGACCATGCTTCTAGTGCGTTTATTACGGAGTTACCTGTTTCCACCAGAGTTTGTTGACAAGTTTACAAAACACTCCAGAGGCTCGCAGTGCATTGGGGTTAATAATTTTTGTTGTTAAATCTGTGTCATGCTTTTATTCTGCTGTGAGTTCATGGCTGTTTCCAGAGGATGCCCAGGACACGTCTCTATCTAGGTGCTAATGAGCAGTTTTTAGCATAATTAATGACTTAGGAAGATATTTATACCCTACTTCAGTGGAAACATAAAGCAGCTGACAACATGAGCCTTCTCTGTTTTACCCTCCCAACAATAATACTGTGAAGTAGGTTAGACTGAGAGTGACTGATCCATAGTCACCCAGCGATTGCCTGTTTCAGAGTACTGATTTGAACCTGGGTCTCCCAGGTGCTAGCCTCTCACCAGCTGTAGTTCATTTGTGTCTATAATTTTATAAGCCATGAGGGGGTGGGGGAATTCTCTTTTATAAATAGACCATGTCATACTAATGGATTTGTAGCCCTAGAAAAGCATACCTGTTTTCCTTCCCATGCTTGAGGTTTGCTTACTGGTCCCAGATCTGCTTAGTTTCAACAATTTTTTCATGAACGTCATGTGCCCTGGTCACTTTCATTGTGTCAGAAACTTGCCTGGATCAGATGAGTTTACAAAAGCTATCCATTACTTCTATTTTAATCTTTATTTTTATGCCTAATAAAGGTTACATGTATTGTTTGCAAAAGCCTCTGTCAGGATAAATCTGTTGGTTCTTAAGGTCCCACAAAGCATTTTTGTGTGTGTTACTGTATCAGAACAAATATGGTTACCTTCTGGAAGTGTATTTATCGCCCCAATGAAATTCTGTCTCGTTTCAGAATAGAAAGGAGGAACAGAAGTGTTGCTGATTTCCCATAGCTAAGGGTTGGTTTGAACATTATAGAATTTTGTAAACAATCCTGTGAAGATGCCAGCCACAGATGCAGGCAAAATGTCAGGAGAAAATGCTACTAGAACATGGCCATATAGGCCACACACAACACCTCATTATATAATTGTTCTACTGAAAGTGTCTGTGCATTTTGTCATGTGGGAATTGACCTTTGTGTATTACCACATGTATGTGCGTAGAAACGTAGAGCTGGAAGGGACCTCCCAGGTCATTAAGTCCAAATCCCTGTACAATGTGGGGAATCGCAGCTACCTTTCTCCCCACTCACTCAATGACCCCTGTTGTATGCCCAGAGGAAGGCAAAAAACTATCCCAAGATCCCTGGTCAATCTGGCCTAGAGAAAAATTCCTTCATGACCCCAAAGTGGCAATTGGCATTACCCTGGGCATGTAAGAAAGCAACACAATAGCCAAGTGTCGATTGATCCTCTCCTTCCCTCTTTCTCATGATATGCCTAAGATTTAGGAAGCTGCTTCCTGTGGTGTACCTTTCTTGTGAAATCATGGATGTAAGCCACATTAGGCTACAGCTTCTTGGCATGTGTACACTCAGGCTAGTACATGCACATGTAGTTGTCACATGTGAAGCAATGGCTTTATCACACAGTATTAGGTACATTTTGGAGGTGTTAATTGCAGTATTTTACAGTGCAATCTGATGAACGCATTTCTGAGCATAAGCCCCACTGAATCCTGTACTGTATAGGATTGTGAGTAAACCTGCATTGGATAGCATTATATTTTAAATACTTCTTTAGGAAGAATAAACGTTTTATTACTTAAAATCATATTGCAAGCTTCTGTTGGCTGTATGATTATGGGTATGTGATTGGTTAAATGGGTAGCTCTGCACCCACCTTTTTGCCATCAAAATCACATCTGACTTATGGTGACCCTGGTGAGGTTTTCAAGACCTGAGATGTTCCAAGCTGGTTTGCCATTGCCTGCCTCCATGTCTCCATGTTTGGCATTGCCTGCCTTCATGGACTTGGAGGTCTCCCATCTAGATACTTACCAGGGTCAATCCCACTTAGCTTTTGAGCTCTGACAAGATTTGTTACCACTAATATTGATGGTTGAGAAGCTGTATGTAATATGTTAACCTCTGGATCAGTGCTCTCACCCATCGCGCTAAAACGTTTAATACTGATACAAGTTTAGATATTCTGTGTGTATTTTTTTCATAATACCCTTCATCTGTTAAAAGAATATCTTGTTAAGGTCTATCAGCCATTTTCCAATAAGGGATTTGTCCCTAAAGTAGGGCTTCCCTATAAGCCTGAGAAAAGTCAACAATATATATTCAGAGGTGCAGTTTAATGAAAATCTCTGTGTGGTGGAGATAGAAGCATATGGTGGAATAGGAGGTCAGTGAAACCCCTACTTGAATCTATTACTGAGGCAAAACAGGCAATAGCAGAGTTAGGTGCTGTTGGGTATTTTGCCACAGACTTCATGGTATTTCTTAAACATAAGTGCTTTACATAGGGGAATTCTGCCATGTTTGAATGGGACCTGACTATGGAATACTTTCTGTGGTCTCCAAAGATGGCTATATTGTGGCAGGTCTAGATATATTTTCTTTGACTCTGGAAGCCAGCTCAAAACTTTAGGAGCCAGGCTCATACTTCAGCCTTTATTATGGCCATATTTTCTAATGATTGCTACCACAACAAGTACTGGGGCCTCAATGAAATTTCTAGGCACTGTGGTGACCTAGCACTTGGGACCAAATATCTTTTGGTATATGCAGTCACTTAGTCCCAGTGCAGTTAATTTGCATAACGGATATGGGTCTCACTCTTAGTCCAAGGATAGCGTCCAAAGTGCTAGCTTCCCTCTCATATATAAACCTAGTAGACTGAAGTCTGTTTTCAGCACATTTACTACACAAGTCGCTGCTTATGTGAACACAGATGAACTTTTGAAACTGCTTTACACTGATTCAGATTGCTGGTCTATCTAGCCCAGTAATGATCTACTCTCACTGGTAGCAACTTTCCAAGAAGACCCTGCTCAAATTTTTGCATGAGATGTTGGTTATTGAACCAGAAAACTCTTTTGCATGCAAGAAAGAACCAGAAAACTCTTTTGCATCCTTTCCCTCTGCTTCCTTGTTCTGAAGTGTGTGATTTGTGCAGGGAAGACTCTCAGGAAAGATGTCATGGGCACAAAGACATTGCATCCTCTGTAGGTTCCCTGCAACTGAAGGCTCCAACCAGTGGTGTAGCTAATGGAGGTGCAGAGGGAGCGACTGCTCCCCTTGAGCACATTTTTGAAAAGTGACGCTTTTTCAAAATTCTGGCTTTTATGTACAGATAGCTTAAAGTTATACAGAAATTACATGAAGAGTAATGGATGTAATGCAAATACATCCAATGTCGTCCGTATCTACAGGAATCTGCTTTCTAGACTCTCTGCTTGAGGCATATCATATGAATGAGCCTTGTACAGACTCAGTTGATCCATGTAGCGAAGTATTGTGTGCTCCAATTGGCAACAGTTCTCTTTGGCCAATGAACTACTGGCTAGAATGCTTTTAACTAAAAATGTGATGGGCTGAACCTAAGAATTTGTGTGTGTGACAGGCAGCCCCATCCAAAGGGCTCCAGCACCACCTCCAAATGTCTTTCAGGTAGCACGGGGAGGCAAGGAAAAATAACATTTCCACAACCACCTGAAAAGCTGTCCTACTGCCCAAAACAAAGTTGTGTCACCCGTGCCACAGCATACTTGGCATCAGAGCCTGGGTGGAAGCCAACTAAAGTTGTGTCCACCCCTGGGAACCCCCCACCCCCCTGCACTGACATCTAATTGGACACCAGCGTATCTCCACAACGACACTCACTTCCAGGTTCCACTGCCACAGATCTGTGGGGCAGCCAGACACTGGCGTCCTTGCCCTCTCCACTGGCAGGGGTGCTCCTTACGCTGGTGGAGGGAGCAAAGACACCAGTGTGTGTACACAGCACATTCAAGCAGCAGTTCCCCTCTCCCTTTTTATTGAATCTCAGCTGCTGCCCGTAGGATGATTATACGCAGAACTGCATCAGACCATTGGTCCATCTGCTTGAGTGTGTTTTCTTCTCTGACTGCCAGCTGATCACTGAGGTCTCAAGCACAGAGGAGTCTTTCCCAATGGCTGTTGTTTGAAATTATTTAATAGGAGATACCAGAGACTGTGCCTAGGATCTTTTACCTGCAAAGCATGTACCCCACCACAGAGCTAGGGGCAGTCACGATGTTGCATAGAATCAGGCTGTCCTCCCTTGTGCTTTTTAAGCCACAAGTTTGCCAGTAATGCCTATCCCAAATTCTTACAGAGGTCAGGATGAAGAAATCAGCCTTTTCCATATCCAGGCTGAGAAATAGTCAGACAAACCAAGAATATCCTTTGAACGCATGAAGCTACCTTATCCTGAGTCGAACCGTTGATCAGTCAAAGTCAGCCCTGTCTGTTCTGAGTAGCAGTTGCCAAGGCTTGGGGTAGAGGTCTTTCACATCCCCTGTGACTTAATATTTTTTATGGGAGATGGTACAGCACAGGTATCAAACTCACGACCCTCCAGATGTTATGGACTACAGTTCCCATCATCCCCTTCCAGCATCAGGGGATGATGGGAACTGTAGTCTATAACATCTGGAGGGCCGTGAATTTGACACCTATGTGGTATAGCATTCAAGGCAGATGCTGTACCATTGAACCATGGCTCACCACATCTGTTGCCTCTAAAGTTCAGGTCAAGGCAAGAAAATGATCCTTGTCCTTTCCTCAACTTCCAGAGTCTTTTAACTCTGGGCTTGAGGGTTGGTCCAAAGCAGTCATATTTTTGTCCAGTCTGGTATGGAGGGGTCCTCCCTTCCCTTGAATGCTTTGTGCATGCCAGAGTCTTGTGAGGAGGGATGTTTCTCACTCTTGCACGGAATAAAGCAAGAGATTCCCAATTCCATGCCTCATACTAAAGCTTGGGAAGAGGATCTTTTGTGACAATTCATCCACTCGTCTAGTGAACAGGCAGCCCATTACGTGGGACCTTCATCTTCAAACCTTTGATATTATGGTACAGCCAGTCCAGCAACCAACGTGTAATAGCATGAAATGTTAATGGCTATTTGAGTAGGCTGTGGTTCTCATTACAGCTTTCCATAAATTAGGGATGCTCAAAAGCAAACAAAATTTCATTAGCGTGTCAAGCTGAAATACTCCTGTCTCATCTCTGCAGATCTTTCTTCCATCCCTGAAAATGATTGTTCTGGTCATGGCACAAGAGCCGATAAAGTAACTTTTGCAACAGGCTTTCCAAGTGATTAGTTTTATGTGCTACATGAAAAAGAGCATTGTAGGAGCCCCAACAAAGAGGGAATCCCCTAAATGCTCCCAAAGCCAATATTTAATGTGTCCCAGTCATGAGGTTTTTAATAGTAAAGAGTTTGTCTTAAGGTGGTTGCACAGATTTCTTGAATGTTGCTGCTTGATTAAGACAGTAATATTGAGAAATGTTAAAATATTTATTTGTAGTTGGCAGCCTGGCATGCCTGTTGGTCATCATTCTCCAATCAAATTGCCAACTGGCTTGCTATTGCCAGTGTCCAGATTTTTTTGTCAAGACTGTTCTGTTTTGCATCCTTCTTTGTCTATTTTGTGCAATATTGTTCATGTCATACGCTCCTTGCCACCACTCAGTTTTTCACTGGTCTGCAGTAGTATTCAGAAACTTGTTGCTTTGCTTGGGACCCCTGTCCATAGACATGATTTTGCATTTTAAAATAAGGAAGTCATCCATTTCTAGTCTAGACAGCTCGTGTTGATTGACAGTTTCTGGGAAGGAGTGTCAGAGATTGATTCCGCTGCTTGTTTTTCATCACAATGGGAAGCAGAGCAAAGCGTCTCCTAAGGTGAGAAGAAGATAGAGAACCCACCCACCCTGTGCAGTTTTATATATCTGTTGGCCAGTTCCCATTATTCTCCTTTTCTGTCTAGTGCCCTATTAACATTAGAGCAGGGGTGTCCAACTCTGGCACTTCAGATGTTCATGGACTATAATTCCCATCAGGCTATAATGGGGGCATCCTGGTTGAAATCTTCACTGACCCTTAAAACTTACTGGATGATCTTGTGCCAGTTATTCTCTGTTAACCTAACCTGCCCTGCAATGCTGTTGTAAGGATAAATGGGATTGTAGGACTCTCTCTATTGCTCTGAGTTTCTTCAAGGAAGTTTAGGATAAAAATGTACGGATAGATAGAAATGGCCAGGTTAGTGTTAGTTCCAAAGTAGCATCAGTCTAGCATTAGCTATCGGTTCAGACTCACAAAAGTCGAATTGGCTCTGAGCACCTGTGACCAAAGCTGTTTCTCAAGAACACAGCTTTGTGCTTCTTGCAGGGCCTTGTGATCTGCAGAGGGCCACACGGAAGGTGTCCCCAAAAGAAGACACTGTTAAAGGAAAGCAAGTTTCCAGCCCCAATAATGATGTTGGCGCCCATGAAAGAACATGAGTCACATGTGATAAAAGCTCCAGAGCTAAAAGAATGGCTGAATAAGATTTCCATGTGAAAATGAGGCTTCAGTCACAACTTGTACCTTCTGGCTAGAGAGGAAGCCAAAAGGGGATAAACATAGGTGCAATATCATGTAATCTGAATAAAATACATTGCTCGCAGAGTTCTGCTTTGGTTGGCACTGAATTTGAGTTACCTTGGTGTGCATTTTTAATTCATTAAAAAAATATTGGTGCCACCTTTCATCAAAATAGGGTCCCCAAGAAGAAGAAGAGTTTGGATTTATATCCCCCCTTTGTCTCCTGTAGGAGACTCAAAGAGGCTTACAATCTCCTTGCCCTTCCCCCCTCACAACAAACACCCTGTGAGGTGGGGGGGCTGAGAGAGTTCCGAAAAGCTGTGACTAGCCCAAGGTCACCCAGCTGGCGTGTGTGGGAGTCCACAGGCTAATCTGAATTCCCCAGATAAGCCTCCACAGCTCAAGTGGCAGAGCAGGGAATCAAACCCGGTTTCTCCAGATTAGAGTGCACCTGCTCTTAACCACTACGCCACTGCTGCTTTCTAAGGCAGTGATATTTTTGTAGTTCTGAACAGTCCCATTTTGATGGAAAGTCCTGCCATACTTCATCCAGTGCTTGGTGTTCTGTTGCCAAGGAACAAGCTGCAGATTCAAGGATGCCTCCAGCTTTTAGCTGCCTCCTTCTGATCTTCAGGAATTCCGGAGGCAGGCAGCCCTCGCCCATTGCCTGCACCTGTCTGTTAGGAAGAGGGCATGGGCTTGATTGGAATGTTTTCTAAACTCTTTGCTGCCTCATCTAGCCTGAGGTTGCTGAGACCTGGGAGTATCAGAACGCAGCCTTTGCACTCTTAAGTGGGTTATTATGATGAAGCTGTCAAGCAGTCATCTAGACAAGGCTGGTGCGTTTGTTGCAACTCCCGGTGTGGGTACGTTAGGTCGCTGCTTCTCTAGTCTGCAGATGAGCTGTTGATTAGTCTGGCTCTTACATCTGCGCAGCCTTGTGGCTCCTGCTTCCCTTCTGCGAGACAGTTTGGTTATGCATGATGCACATGGACTTGCGGTGTGTTGCATCTGATGGGTGTAGGGGTCCTCTGTCAACTTTTCTAGTCTGACGCAAGCCAGAGAGTGCATCTTAACTGGCTTTTTAACTTTCATTCTGCCTTCCTCGGAATGAAACTTGCAAAGGGGATTGTTTAAAATAGCCATTCTTAGGCACACACGTGCAAAGGTTCTGCGCTGTAATGTGGTCTTTTTAGAGCTCTGTCGAACTTTGTAAAGAGGTAGGACTTGGAACAGTCATCAGTGTCTGTTCCTAGGGAAAGGGCCCGTGGGTCAGCACTAGAATGCATGCTTTGAATGCAGAAAGTCCCAGGTTTGGTATCCACATCTCCAGTTAGGAAAGTCTCATGGTACCTCTGGTTTAAAGCTCATAGGTAGCAAGTCTGGCAAAATACTTTCCTTGCCTGATATCCTGGAGAGCTGCCGCAAGTCAGAGTGGACCTTACTGAGCTGTATGGACCAATGGCTTGAGTTGGTATAAAGCCAGTTCATATAAAAAATTATCTAGATAGGAGGTTGAGAGTCAGTGGCAGAGCTCATGCTGTGGATGCAAATCATACCAGGATTTGATCCCCAGCCGTGTCAATTTAACTACTGGCCTGTGAAAGACTAAACAAAAGGCCTTCTGGACAGATCCTTTTAACCCAGTTTCCCACAGTGGCCAGCCAGGTTTCCTCAGACACTCACAGGTGGGGCTTGGAGGCGAAAGTCTCCCTTTGTCTCCCTAGCAACTGGCCTTCTGGAGCAAATTTCCCTAAAGCATGAAGGTTCTATTGAGGCATGATGACTGATAGCTAGTATTGAAACTTTTATCCTCAATTATTTTTATCTAATCTTCTTCTGTAGTCATCTAAGTCCATAGCTATCACCCCCTTTTTGTAGTTGTGGGTTTCACAAGTTGATTATGAGTTTTGCCTGACCTGAATCTAATGCCAGTAAGGTTCTTTGGATGCCTCAGAATATGACAGGTGACCGGGGCAAGCAAGAGAAGGACTCTCGTTTGAGACCCTGGAAAACCAATGTGCCAAGTGGAGTTGATAATAATGAGCTAATCATGGACCAGTGATCTTATGGCTCAAGACAGTTTCCTTGAGAAACTTACTGGGTGGGGCAAGTCCCTATATCTCAGTCTAGTGCAGGGGTCTGCAACCTGCAACTCTCCAGATGTTCATGGACTACAATCCCCAGATGTTCATGGACTACAATTCCCAATTGGCTATTCTGGCAGGGGCTGATGGGATTTGTAATCCATGAACATCTGGAGAGCTGCAGGTTGCAGACCCATGGACTCTAGTGTAACCTGTTTAATTATCAACATGGGATGATAAAATTATAAATGCAATCCAATATAAATGACATGGGGTTTTGAAGAAATAGCCAGTGTGGTGCAACAGGGTGTGTGTGCTGACTTTGATTGGGAAGACCAGTGTTCGAATCCTTTCACTCAAGTTAACCTACCTCACAGGCTTGTGGTGAAGTTGTCTTAGCAACACTTGTGGGAGAGGAAAACCTGCCTCCACCCTCCAGAGGCACTTTGTGTATAGCTGTGAGGCTGATGGTGGTTTCTGAACAGCTTATCAGGTTCTGCAGCTGGAATCCAGTTCCAGGCTGTTTAAAGAAATTTAGCAAATGGCCTCAAACGCACCTAAACCAGGCAAGATGCACTCTCTCTCTCTCTCTTGCTCTCTGTTTTTTTTCCTCCCCAAACTGCTTTCATCCCGGGCTGTTCAGTGCAATATCGGAATGAAAAATGACACCGCTTTGTCATCTGTTCCAATTGATATTGCACTCTTCGCAGTGACAGCTGAAAAGGCCCACAGGTGCCGTATAAAGAGGTGACCATGTTGTCATATTTCATTTAGGCGTCCCTCTGCAAAGCCATAATTACCTAATTAGGTTGTTAATTAGGAGATTAGCATTTCGCTATATTGATAGAATGCTCTTTGCAGGCGGGAGTCGAGAAACGGATTTGTCTGCTCTAATTTATAAGTGCTGTGATTGTCTCCCCTTCTCCCCCCCTCCCCCCGATATTTATTTGCTTAAAGTATTGATGGAGGATAACTCTCTGTTTTTCTGAGGAGTGGTTTCTTTCATGATATGAGACTGGGGCAAATGAAAGAGGGATATCACTTAGTCTCCAACTCAGCAAAACATCGCAGTCAGTATCATCAGCTTGCTGCTTAGCAAGAAAATAAAAGGAGATTTCAAATATTTGCAAGAGTCTAAACAGGCACAAAGTATCTGAAGAGTTGCAACACTTAACTGATTGATTAAAAACTTTTTGATCTCTGCTGAAAGGTACCCCTGGTTAATCAAGCAACAAACGTGAAACATTGTCTTATTTATGGTCAATACATTAAGATGCAGATGTCCAGTTTTGGCTTAGAGCCATGGTGGCGAACCTTTGGCACTCCAGATGTTATGGACTACAATTCCCATCAGCCCCTGCCAGCATGGCCAATTGTAGTCCATAACATCTGGAGTGCCAAAGGTTCACCACCATTGGCTTAGAGCAGGGGTAGGGAACCTGCGGCTCTCCAGATGTTCAGGAACTACAATTCCCATCAGCCCCTGCCAGCATGGCCAATTGGCCATGCTGACAGGGGCTGATGGGAATTGTAGTTCCTGAACATCTGGAGAGCCGAATTAGTTCCTGAACATCTGAGAGCCGCAGGTTCCCACTCTGAGCTTAGAGCATAGGTGTCAAACTCAGCGAGGGCTCCAGGATGCTATGGACTAAAGTCTCCATCAGCCCTACCAGAACTGTAGTCCATAACATCTGAGGGGCATGAGTTTGACACCTAGGCTGGAGGCAGCTTCCCCTTCTTCACATTCCTATTACCAGAAAATACGCCCTCGAAGCTATCTCCCAAGAGACGTATTTTATTCACTTCCATCCAGGAGAAAAATGGCTCTTCCACTCTGTCACGAGAAGAGATTGCATCTTCCTAGACTGTGGCCACTCTGATATGGTGAAGAAATTAGGCTTGTTTTATTCATATGCACAACTGTGCAAATTTAATTAATTAAAACCCTTATAGCTGAACCCATTTTGTTTAAGAACAGGTGACAGTTCTATTGGTTTGGGCAAGTATCTAATTGTGAGCATTACATCATTTTTTATTATATGAAGATGCTTATTTTAAACACCGTATCAAAAGGTGATTTTACTCTCTCTCAGGTAGGTACTGGAGCATGAGGAGGGGCCATAGACCGGTAATCAGGTACATGTTTTTCATGAGGAAGGTCCCAGGTTCTGTCACTAACATTTCCAACTAAAGGGGGTCTGAGGAAGCGGGGGGGGGGGGGACCTGTGCCTGAGAGACCAAAGGAAGCCATTGCCCTTGGGAATGGGCAGCAGTGGGCTGAAGGGAGCCATGCTGTGTTTCATTCCCTGCATAGCAAAGCCAGAGGCGTGAAAGGCGGGGGGAAAGCACCCTCGTGCACTGGTGTGTGTCTCCTCCCTACTCTGCCTCCGAATGCCTCCCACTTCACGCCTCTTTTTCAAGTACAGGGACGCGCATCCGGTGCTGCCCCCCCCTGCCCCTTGAAGCTACGCCTCTGAATAAAGCATCTTCATATATTGGTTACTGACAGTTCTTCTAAGTGAGCACTTGATCATTAGTTCAGGCAGTTCCTCTCAAGTTTGCTTCATCCTCTCTCTGTAACCTCACTGTGTTGGATTCCTATTTGCTACAGCAGCCATGTTCATTTGTGTCTTTAAAATATTCATGAAGCTTGTCTGGGACTTTTCCCAGCATTTTAAAAATTAGGAGAAGGGAAGCTCATAGCTGGATGAGTGAGAGGACAGCAAATAAGGACACACTTTTCCCCATAAAGAAATATAGTCTGCTCATACCGCTGTGAACTGCCTTCACTGATTCCAGGAATGCCTTCCAGATTCATTCATTTAGATTGGAGCAAGTGATTTTAGTGGTAGGATAAGATGTTTCTGCCCACCTATGACCCTCACGCAATATTGAAGCTTTCTTCTTGTTTCTCCTTTACTTATTGGCAGTGACTGTGGGGAGCGAGAAAAGACTTCCCCCTGGAGGTGGGTGTTGTTGTTTGCTGTAGGACCCTGTCCATGATGACCATGGTGCTCTGAGCTGAGGATACTAGGTTGTGTTTGCCCTATACTGGGACATGACAGTGGGGGGGGGGAGTACTCCCTGCCACTGAGAATTGCATTTATTTTATTTATATCGATATAGGTACTTTATCCCACGCTCATTTCCTTCTTCTTGGGAAGCAGCAAATTTCCAGTGGCTAGACTTAGGGTTCTGCAAGGGTGCGGTACTCTCAGATAAAATTCATGGATCAACAAATCCCATCAGCCCCTGCCAGCATGGCCAATTGGCTGATGGGAATTGTAGTCCATGAACATCTGGAGAACTGCAGGTTGCAGACCCCTGGGCTAGAGGGAGGAGCAGAGCAGGTGGGAGCGGCTCTGCCCTTTCTGGCAGCAGTTTCTCTTCCCAAGTTGGAACAGACCTTACCAGCAGGTTTTGTTTTGTTTTTTTGTCCATCAAGTCACAGCTACCTTACAGTGATCCTATAGGATTTTTAAGGCAAATGATGTTCAGAGGTGGTTTGCCATTGCCTGCCTCCATGTCACGTTCCTGGTATTCCTTGAGGGTCTCCCGTCCAACTATTTTCCAGAGTGGCTGCTGAGAGTGTGTAAGTGACCCAAGGTCACCCAGCAAGTTTCCATGGTAGTGAGGATTCAAACCTGGGTTTCCCAGATCCTAGTCTGGTACCTTAGCCATGCTGGCTGTTTTATTAGAATCAGCATATCCCCATTCTTTTCATCTGCACAGCCCCATTCTGGGTTTGGTAATGCCTGATGTGATGGAATGTTGACAGACTGAGAGGGACTTTCAAACTTTGGAGGGGGGGTGTTAATTACTGTAAAAAATTGTTTCTCGTTTTACTTTGGAAGCACATCATGGAAGAAAAGTAAAGTTTCCCCTTCAGTCGTGTTCGACCCTGGGGTACCACTGTGAGCAGTGATTTTATAGGCAAGCCTCTTTGTGGGGTAGTTTGCCATTGCTTTCCCCGGCTATTCTTTACCCCCTAGCTATGAGCTAGGTACCGACCAAGAAATGGATGGATGGATGAATTAACCATGAGCCAGCTGCCGGGATATCTGACCCACAGGGGGCTCAAACTTCTGACCATGTGAGTGGCAGTGCAAGCACTTAACCACTACGCCACGCAGCTCCTAATCACAGAAGAAGCTGCCAATAAATCATGAAAATAAAATGAATGTTGGGAACGTGCATATTTTAGGTTTTTAAAAAAATAAACCCTAGTGCTGTGTGATCAATTCTGATCCTCATACAAACGTTCACTGTAAGACCTCCCCACAAGGAAAGCTATCAGAGCAGTGTTCCTATCATCCACCTACTTCAAAGTGAAACCCAGTGAATTCTCACTGAGACAATTAATTATGAAAAAACCAAGGTTTTGGTCTTCTCTAGGTGCTTTAAGATGCTCACATGGGCAATGAATAGCACCTAAATTGAACAGGTTAAGTGCTATAAGTACCACGGCCTTTCATTCTCCTATAACCTTTCATGGGCAACCCATAGGAAGGCCAGCCTTCTTGTTGGCTACATCTAACAGTAATGGCCACGTCAGCATTACCACGCTTTCTCTACAACTGTGGCCATTCCTTTATCCCTCCTGCCCTCAAATTTTCTTCATAATGCCAAAGTCACCTCGAGATTGCTTTTACTGAGTCCCCAATTTGATTCCAGCTATTAACCACCTCCTTGAAATTCGCTCACCTTTTTTTTCAAAGATAACTGGATTCCCAAATTGTGTGTGCTGCCCTATGCAGCTCTTTGTCTGGAGTTAGGTCAAAATTCCTTGGAATCAGCTGCTTGGCTGAGGGCTTTTAGATTCTGGCTCCAAATCCATTTTCTCTCGGACTGTAATTCCCTGTTCCACCGTCTGCTCTCTGACACCCATTCCAACCCCTGGTTTTCCATAATCAAAGAAAAAATGGCTTCTATTGGACTGTCAGTGGGTTTTTTTCCCTTTGTCCTATTCAAAAGCCTATAGAAAATTAAAAGGTCAGCTATTGGATAATCACCGCAGCCAAGAAAACATGCTCCCCCTGTGTTTTTCTCTCCCATTTGAACAGGGCCACTTGGCACACTACCTGTATTGCTTAATAAACCCTACTCAAAGGTAACATTACAGAGGTAACATGCCCTAAAAAAAAGGTACTTGGAGTGCCTGAAAAGCATTCTGAACTTTTGAGATGAAAACTGTCACAGACCACAAGACTCCTTTGTGGCCCATTCTATGTAAATTTATCTTGTTTTCATGCCCTCCTTTCTCCTAGGAAGAGATAGGAATGGGTTTGGGATTGTTCCATTGTTCTCCTGTTAACAACCCAGGCAAATAAGGTAGGCTGAGAGAGAAAGAGAGAACAAATGGCCAAAGGTTATCTTGTACGCTTTGTGGGACTGAAACCCAGGTTTTCCCAGCCTGAACTTTACTCTCTGTGCTGTCGATGCTCTGGTGTAGATCACTACACAAACCATATCCCACCAATCCATGCAACAGTCCATTCAGGGCCATTTATTGCATAAATAGAATGGCATCATTGAGGCAGAGACAAAGTGAATTGACTGGGGACAATTGTGGGTTGTCGGCTGAGGTTAAGATTTGAACCAGGAACTTTCCACGTTCTTGGTCACTTTCTCACACGGGTTGCACTCCTCTGTTAGTTTTCCTCTTCCGACGGAGTCTCTGGAAAAGACAGTGCTTGGAAAGGTTGAAGGCACGGGACAAGAGGAAGACCTAGCTTGGGATGGATTGACTTTATGAAGGAGGCCCTCAGTTTGAAAGACCTGAGCAAGGATGTTAACGAGGGGATATTTTGGAGGACACTGATTCAGAGGATCGCTGTGAATCGAAAACGACTTGCTGGCATGTAACACATACACGCTATACAGTTTGCATTTGTTACAGCTGATTAATATTAATTTTCAAATCCTGTGCAAGCTGTTGAATGATAAAACGTTGCTACTTTTCCTCCTTCCTTTTCTGTTTTCGACAGTGTGATGTTTGTCTTGTTCTCATGCCTCTTGTCTTTTAGAAGCAGGGTCTGCGTGACGAATATTATAATTTTCCCCCTTAAAATGTAATGGGCGTCCATTCTTTACTAATAGCTCCGAAGGCACAGTGAGCTCAAGGTTCTCTCTGTACATACTGGGCTGCAGGCTGTAATTTGGAAAGGAATGAAAGGAAAACAGGGATTATTTTTCACACTTCCATAGCGTCAATGCATGGTGCTGCTCACTTCTTTTGTAAACAGTCATCCTTCCTTGTTGTGGCATTGTTTATGAGCCTGCAGTGCCAGTGTGCTACCATGCTCCAGGTTTTGTGATCATGTCGCCATTGATAAGCTCCATTTCCAGGAAGGTTATTCACCAGTGTGCCGTTTTTTATTTCAAATATCCTGATTTCTGCTTAAAATTCAAGAGCGTTCCATAATGAACTCACCAGAGTGACCTTGCTTGATGAGCGCATTCCAGCCCAGCACTCTGTTTCCAACAGTGGGGAGTCAGCTACCATTGGGAAACTCCCAAGCAGGACCCAATAACTGAAGCCAGCTCCTGCTGCTGGTCTCCAAGTGTCTGGTGGTCAGCTGACTATGGAAGCAGAATAGCCACAAAAATACGAAGAGCATAACCATATCACACTAAAGATCCATTTATTCCCACAGTGACCAACCAGATGCCTTAGAAGGCCTACAAGCAGGGCCATATATTTATTTATTTATAATCCACTTTTCTTGCTAATGGGGACCTAGGACCTCTTACAGTATTCTTCCTCCTCCATTTTATCCTCACAGCAACCCTGTGAAGTCAGCCAGGTGGAAAGTGTGTGGCTGACTACGGTCATCCAGCAAGTTTCCATGCTAGAATGGACAGCTGAACCTGAATCTTTCAAATTCTGTCCAGTACTCTAATCACTATGCCAGACTGACTGAAGCCTCCCCTGTAGTGCTTCAGAAATTGGTGTTGCTAGGGCCACTGTTACTGAACATGGAGGCCATCATGAACATCATGCTTGGAAAGGTTTATTTAGCCTTCATGAACCTGTCCATGAATCTGGCTAATCTTTTTAATCCAGTTGAGCAATCTGTGACCACAAGTTCTACTCTGCATCTGCTGCCAGCATAGGTAGGGGAGGACTGTTTCTCCGATAGCCTGGGAATATCCATGAGACCCTATCAGTTTGTCAGCATGGCCAATTGGCCATGCTGGTAGGGGCTGATGGGAATTGTAGTTCCGGAACATCTGGAGAGCCGCAGGTTCCCTACCCCTGGTATAGTGGTTAAAAGCAGGTGGATTCTAATCTGGAGAATTGGGTTTGATTCCCCACTCCTCCACCTGTGGCAGAGGCTTCTCTTGTGAACCTGATGTGTTTCTGCACTCCTACATTCCTGCTGGGTGACCTTGGGCTAGTCACAGGTCTTCGGAACTCTCTCAGCCCCACCTACGGTACCTTACCAGGTGTCTGTTGTGGGGAGAGGAAGGGAAAGGAGCTTGTAAGCCACCTTGAGTCTCCTTACAGGAGAGAAAGGTGGGGTATAAATCCAAACTCTTCTTTTCTTCTCTATTCTTAACTGAATGTTCCTGAATTCTAATTGTTATGGAGGAAGAAGAAAAAAATTAAGTCCATCCACTTTCCCCACATCGTGCATAGTTCTATGAACATCTGTTCTGTTCTCCCTACCCCTTAGGAGTCTTTATTCTCCTGAACTGAAAAGCTCAAATTCTTCAGCTTTCTTTCACAGAAAATGTGTTCCATTCCCTCTGTCATTTTGGTTGCTCCTCTCTGTATCTTTCCCAGCTTTATGAACTCTTTATCTATTTATGTAGTACATTTTAATTCCACCTTTCCTCTATTGAGCTCACTGGTGGTTCTTCATTCAAATATCCTTTGGAAGATGTAACGACTATATTCCAGATGTGGTCACACCATTACAATACTTTTATTCTCAGCCAATTTCCCAAATTCCTGCAGTAGAATATCTGCTTTTATTTCTGCTGCACATTTGTGTTGACATTTCTGTAGAATTATCCACCAACACCATAAGATTTCTGTCATGGTTAGTTAGTTCAGAGTCCATCCAGGTCAGGTTAGGGTGCCATGAGGCATAATTTTTTACTTGTCCTTAAACCCCATTTGCCAGGCTTTTCCACCCTCACCCTATCTGAGCAGATCCTCTGGGAGAGAGTCACAGTCCACTTTGGCTTATACCAGGGGTCTGCAACCTGCGGCTCTCCAGATGTTCATGGACTACAATTCCCATCAGCCCTTGCCAGCATGGCCAATTGAGAGTCAGCAGGGGCTGATGGGATTTGTAGTCCATGAACATCTGGAGAGCCGCAGGTTGCAGACCTCTGGCTTATACTGTCCTGGACGAACTTGGTGATTCCTTATCCTCTTGCCTGCTCCATAGATGAAGGGCAGTCAATCGCTTCTGTGTATTCCATGAGGCGTGATCAGGTTTAGCATCCAGACCACAAACAGTCAGAAGTTGGGGTTCAGCATAGTGAGGCTGGGAGGGGGAGAGGGCTAAATAAATAAATAACATGCTTGCATCTGCTGTTGCATGTTGTTAACTCCCTTAGCAGGCGTTAAATCACTTCAAGTACAATAATAGTGTGGGAGGTAAATTAACTAACCATTAACAATCTTATAAATACACAATTAACATGCCAGCATTTATATGACACATTGATGGGGCAGCAGTAATTTTTGATTGGAAGTTTGCAGGTCTTTGAGGTGTTTCAGGCTGCAGCTTATGGAAGCAGGTGGCTCGCAGCTTGTGAGTTGGAGTGGCGTCCTTTCTGCCTTGTTCCACGTTGCATAATGGCCCTAAGGGCAGCCTGTAGGTCAGAACACAGCACCTGCTCCAACCACAGAAGTCCCCAGTTTGATCCCAGATCTCAGGCAGAAGCTGTTGGGCAAGACCTTTCTCTGCCTGAGGCTCTGAAGAGCTGGTGTCTATCAGAACAGCCATTAATGAGACAGATAGCCTAATGTGACTCCGTGCTTGGCAGCTTCCCTGTTCATATGCTTCCATGGAACAATATGCCCTAACCGTTTTGATGCTATTTTTAGAGGCTGAAGGGGTTTTGCATTTCCTTAGCACAAGGAGACCTGAGTTGTTAGAAAGACTCTCCGTTCTCCTAGAATGGGGTATCAAATTCATCTGTTATGAGGGCCGGGTACGACATAAAGGTGACTTGGTTGGGCTGGGCCCAGAGAGGGAGGGGCGCTGCTTTGCTAGGGAGCTTGCATGAGGCTCACCAGTGGCTGCCTCAGCTGTCCAGCCTGCTCTGGACTCGCCAACCCAGAACGGCACTGGAGGAAGTGGTCAGCACTGGGGGGAGGGGCTGCCTTAGTTGGCAAGCCCACAGCAGGCTTACTGGTTTGGGGTGGGATAGCTTGCCAGGCCAGATCAGGAGTGGGGGTTTGCCTCAGCTGGCTCCCAGACTGGCTAAGCCAGTGGTTCTCAACCTTCCTAATGCCGCGACCCTTTAATACAGTTCCTCACATTGTGGTGACCCCCAACCATAAAATTGGTATATATAAAATATAAGATTTGTGCCGTAGCTGGAAATGGCAGAAGGAAGACGCATTTTTTTCCTGATGCCAGATTTGCTGCGGCATCTTCTGTGAGGATTCATGATCCTCTGGAAGATAGCCAAATACAGATGCAGGCTAAAAAACGTCAGGAGAGAATGCTGCTAGAACACGGCCATACAGCCCGGAAACCACACGGCACCCAAGTGATTCCGGCCATGAAAGCCTTTGACAATAGATAAAAAGACTGTTTTCCGATGGTCTTAGGCGACCCCTGTGAGTGGGTCATTCAACCCCCAAAGGGGTCACGACCCCCAGGTTGAGAACCACTGGGCTAAGCCCTCTCAAGGGGCTGGATATGACCCCAAGCAACATGTTTGACACCCCTGTCCTAGAAGTTATTTTGGTTGGTTGGTTTCCTTCTTAGGTTTCAAGAAGGAAGGCGGTTGAGGGGCTTGCCTGAGGCTTCCTGGTGAGTCGGGACTTGAAACCTGGTTCTTCCAGATTCCTGCTCATTCTCTGCCACTGCGGTGTATTACCTCCAAAAAATAGGAGGGGAAGAAACCCTTTAATGGCAACGTTTTCTGTTCTGTATATTTCTGTCCACCTGATTGGTCAATCAATTGGTGAGAAGACATCCTCTATAAAAAGAAAACCAGCCATTAATTGGCTGACAGCCCTCATTCCAGCCTGCGTGTTGATTGTGTTTCCAGTTTGGGGAGAGACGGTGAGACGAGGTCTGAGACCGAGCCCGTCGGTCTGTAAAAATCCAATTCGGCATTCATACCCGAACGGCTCGGCTGTCTGTGTCTGTAGAGCAGGTTTGTCACCCTTGAAAGAAGGTGCTTTCGATAGCTTTCATTCACTTAATACAAGTATTCATGATGCCTTGCCACCAAGTCTGTCGGGCCCTAGCAGGGGTTCGCCAAGCAGTTGGGTCTCAAGGGGATTTAGGCATATTTAGAAGGAAATGGTGGCTTCGCAGTTCCCGAGACAAGCCTGCTCGCTGCCCCCCCCCCCCCCCCTTTCCCCGTGGCTTTCATTTTTACATCATGGCTCAATTTATAAGCTGCTCGCTATTTCTTTGGTACTTTCTCAGTACATTCTGCCTGGTCCTTTTCAGTGAGGTGCCCGTGATTGAACCTGGAAACATCTGGATGCCAAGCAAATGTTCTACCGCCACTACTGGTCCCTTGTGTCTTTTGTGGGTTTGGGGAGGCATAGTAATGGAGAACAGGAGGATTCTGCATGCCAAGCAATTTTAGTGTGATGCACTTGTATCCTGTTGAACACTAGGTCTACCTTCTGCTGAGACAACTGGTTTATCGAGCTTAATATTTTCTACTTTAAGGGTATCAACTCTCCATGATCTCAGCCTTTTCAACAAAGATCCTAGGGAGTGAACCTTGGACAATTCATGTGCTCTGTCACTGAGACCCTTTCCCCCAACTTAGAAATACGGGGCCTTTGTCTGAACTTCACCCAGTGCCTGCTGTCGGAGACCCTTGGAGCAGGGATTGCACTTCCAGCATGCAAACCAGGTGCTCTGATGTTGTGCTAAAGCCTTCTTCCCTAGGAAGTCCAGGTCTGAATTGGAGATAAGCTGAATTCCATGGGCTGTTGGCAGGCTGAAGCCTTTAACACAGGGGTGTCCAACTCTGGCGCTTTGGATGTCCATGGGCTACAATTCCCATCAGCCCTTGCTGACATGGCCAATTGGCCATAGAATTGTAGTCCATGAACACCTGGAGTTGGGCACCTCTAATTTAACATAATGGCTGATTGTCCATCGGGCAGCTGCTGTGGCCGGGCAGTTGGAGCACACTGGGGCAAGAAATCTGGTCCCGATGTGCTTCCTCCCTGACGCACGCTGTGAGCAGAAGCACATCGGGGCAAGAGTTCTTGTCCCAGTGCACTTCCTCTTGCCCCCGCATTTGAAAGTGCTTGCTCACACGTCTTTCCATATGTTATGGAGCATAAGCTCATCATCCCCTGCCAGCACCATGCTGGCAGGGGATGATGGGAACTGTAGTCCATAACATCTGGAGGGCTGCGAGTTTGAAACCTCTGCCCCACGGAAAGCAAGAACACTTCTCGCACAACTTTTCCCCCAGAGCGGGGCAAAGGTAGGGCAGAGCTGACTGTGGGCAATCTGCCAATTTCTACTTTTTATCATTTTGTGTCATTTTGTTCTCGTTTCTCTAGTTGTGGCAAGAGGTTGACAGCTCTGCTGAACCCTGGGATCCCTCAACTTCTTCTTTGACCCCTCAGGCTTCTGATATTTCTGGATACTTTTTTTTAAAAAAAAATCTGTCTGCCGTCTCCTGGTTTTATCTTTGGTATGACTCGGCTTTTTTCCGGTGATGGTTTGATGGTTTACTTAGGATTGTTGTTTGTTCTGGGGGTTTTGTGCTGTTGTGTCGTTGCTTTCCCATTCAAACGCGGTGGTTTGCATTTTGTATCTTGTAAGCTTCTCCAGGTACCATTTTAATGGAAGGGCAGGCTAACAATTTCTCAAAGGGATAAATAAAAGCAAGGCAACTCAAAGCACATGAAGTTGTGGACTACACGAATACACCTTTCTGAGCATCTCTCTGCATCTCACTTTGTTTTATGTTTAGGTTTCTCCCCTCCCTCCTATGAAGTTAATACTGAAAATCAAGCTTTGCTCAGTCTTTGGAAGCTTCTTGGACTAGGTGTGCTTTGCAGACATTAAAAAAGCTTGGGTTCAAATTTCTATGCACTTGTGGTAAACAGTCCACGGTGACCTAAGTTGCCAAACATTAAACATCTGCTAATGACCAGTCCTGGGACAACAGCCTTAGCTTCTCTTTCTACATTAAAGCAATTATGGCCCAGTGAAAGAAACCGGACTTTCACAATGATTGGATGCTCATTCAGGCTCCAGGAAAGAAAATGGCTTTAATCTCAGCACCTTCATTCCCAGATCTAATTAGCACCGAGGGCCTGGGGATCACTTTCCTCCTCCAGAGGAGTCCTTGGTGAATGAAGAAATACTGCTGAGTGTGTCACTATTCTAGCGGGCTCTCTCTCTCTCTCTCTTTCCTCTTTTATGGTTTATGCGTCAGCTTATCAACAGTAAGTCATGGAGGTGGAAGCAGATGGTGTGAACAGTGCATCTAAGGAAGGTAATCGGGTGGGGTGGAAGAGGATGGAGACTGCCAGGGGAGGGATAGAAAAGGAGCTAAACTAGCAAGTAGGGATCAGAGATGGGGAGGGGGGAATAACTCTCCCCCAGGTGTGTCTTAACAGCTTCTGAAGCTCAGCAACTTGAATTTGAAAATGTTCTGTTTCAAGTTAAAATAAATAGTTTAAATATTTAAATAAGATTAGCAAAAGAAAGTAAATACACCATGTACAAGCGCTGGGTTTTGCCCATGGTTTACTATAGCCCACATTTAGCTGACCTGAAATAACAGATGTGAAGCACAACAGCCCTGATTAGTATAGTTAGACGGTGTTTACATATGAGGTTCTTACAACACGATTTGCATGGAAAAGCAATCAACATTTGGATTATTTGCCTGTAGTCTTGAGTGGTACAGTTCATTTTACTTCATTCCTGCATATGCATACTCCTGCATATACATACTCCTGTCTCTAGACCTTCCCCTTTTAGACCTAGTTCTCACAAATTGCAGAGGGGGTAAACTGGATGCTGGACTGTACCACTTTAGACTGTAGATGGGAGGCTCATGCAGTGTGACACCTTGTGCAAAAATTAAATCCCTACACATAGAAAATCACCATGTCAAAGAAAAGTTGAGCTATGAACCACCTCCCCAGATTTCTAGTTGTCTGTATGCAGGGATTTGGAGGAGGGGGCTGTCCATCTAGCCCAGTATTGTAAATTCTGATTTGACTGCGGCTTTCCAGAGTCTCAGGCAGAGAAAATCCTTCAATTAAAGACGGCACAAATTAAACCTGGGATATTCTATATGCCAAACAATTGTGTAAGTGAATTGAAAGTGCATTATTCTGCATGTGCGGAAGGAGCCAGAGGCTCGCCATAGCCTTCTAGTGCATCCATTCGAGTTCTAGCCCAGCTTTAAACTGAACCAGGCCATTGGTGTAACTAGCTCAATATTTTCTCCTGTGGCTGGTGGTGGCTTTCCAGAGTCTTAGCCTGAAAATGTCTGTTCTCAGCATCTTTTATTGGCAGTGCCAAGTGACTGAACCTGGGGCATTGTGCATGTAAATCATGTACTCAACCATCAGACTGTAGTCCTTCCCTAAACCTAGAAATCGCAGGGGCTGGGGGAGAGGTTGCTTTTCCTCAGACCCTTTCGATGGAGATTCCAATCCGAGGTTGTCAACATTTGAAGCGGGTATTCTACTGCTGAGACACACTCTGTGGCATTAAAAGCTGCAATCATGTAGGAGCATTCAGTCATGTGAATTCTTTACAGTCTGGAATGATGAAGCTCAGATTTGGGTTTGCCCAAGAGTACCTCTACAGGATCGCATGCAGAGAAAGCCTGCTGCTTGATATCCTTTAAGAGGCCAGGCCTTTGTGCTGAAAAGCGAGTGTTCTGCCACTGAGCTGTGGTCTATCCCCAGTAGAGGTGTAGCTGGGCCAAACTGTGCCCGGGCTGACTTTAGGTTTCTGTCTCCGTGCCTCCCCTTTATTTCAGGCTGAAAAAGCTCAGGACTGTTCAGTTCAGGCTGAAAAAGGCCTTGGTGGGAACTACACTACCCAGGAAACCTTGGGGCTCGCAAGGCCTGGGTAGTGTAGTTCCCACCAGGGCCCTCTAAACTAAGGTAAGTGGAGGGTGCGCGGGGAAGGGGTTGGGGCAATGTTCGCCCCAGGCACTACACCCGCAACACCTTCCTTGTAGCTCCGCTACTGATCCCTAGTTCTTAATGATCAAGATGTACTGTGTGCACACAAAATATTGTTAATTTTTTTTCTTTACAGCCCTCAGCCTCAGAATAGATAACAGAAGTCAAGCATAAAATGAAATATATGTATTTGCAATCTATTGGCCACTTTCTACCCCCCCCCCCAAAAAAAAAACCCACACTAAAACAAAGGAAACGCTTGCAAATTTGAATTAATGAACTCTTCCGCTGGTATTGATACTTCAGAGATACCTGAATATGAAATACATATATGTATATGTATACACACATAAAATACGCATAGTTGAAATGGCATCCAAACACATGCATAATTTGTCTACTCTTTTAGCTTTTTTTAGGCTGTAGGCATAATGTTTTAAAAAGGATCTGAGATTGTTTTGACATGCGAGTCCTTCTTGAAAGGTATACTATGCATCTGTTTTAATTACTGAACATTTAAATTGGATTCCCCCACCCTTTTTAAGTCCTAACTTATGTTTTTTTTATTTCTATCGTTAATATAAAGTAGTCTTATAAAGAATAAAACAGTACACTTAATAAACATTGCAATATTGGTTTCAGTGCAATGTTGGAACATGATTAAAAAGTTAATTAAGAATTACGAAGCCCAACATTAAATCACCATTTAGACACTACTGTAAGATATTAAATATTTGTTAATATACTGTTAATAACACTGCTGATAAGACACAGGATGTTATAAGGCACATTGGAGACACTGCTTAGATGATGTAGGGACTGTGGTGTTATACTTGGTTGCTGGTGCCGTATTTTATTCTGATAGCGGCTTAGAGCCTGGTGGCTGGCATCTTCAGAGGATCCTTTGAAGATGCCAGCCACAGATGCAGGTGAAACGTCAGGAGAGAATGCTGCTAGAACACGACCATGCAGCCCGGAAACCACACAGCCCCCCAGTGATTCCAGCCGTGAAAGCCTTCGACAATACGATGGTAACTGTTAAGATGTTGTTGAAGACACTCAAAATAACCATCAATAATATTGCTAGGAATACAGTTGAAATGGTATGTACAGTCTAAGGTACTAACACCCTGGCAGGAGATAGCTGTGAGAATTAAATAAAACCTCATTGTTTAAACATAGTGTGTCTGATTACCAGATACTGGGTGTCACGCACACATGTACGGTATTCGATAGTCAGAGTCTTGGTATAAGGTCAGCACAGATAGTTTTTATTCATGAGTGTCAAATCCAAACAGGGGCAACACAACCAACACAAATCCAGGAGTCCAGAACGAGGGCAGAATGAAGTAGACAAAAACGTGGACGGGACAGCAGCAAGCAGACTCCTTTGCTTCCATGCAGCCTCTTGTTCCCCACACTCCTTTAACAGGACACTGCCCAAATAGCTGGAGATAGCCCGTACCTGACCATCATGTCAGGCCTCTTCTTCAAACACTCCTCTTCACTGTTAAGGCTAGGGCAGAGCAGGGCTGCTGAGCACGTGCTGCATCACCACGCAGCATTCTCCTGAGCTGCTCATGGGACTTGGGGAATGCAGGGGGAGAGGAACCGGCCTTGTGCCAGGAGGTTTCCAGCTGTGATTCTGGGTCTGACCCCCCAGGGGCCATCTTCTCCTGCAGGTTCACGACTGCCGGATGGGGGAATCCCTGGACTCAACTGAACCTGGCTGGGCCATGACACTGGTTTAGATCCAGACTGAATTTTTCACTGATGGAAGGCACTTCTTTCTGTGGAACGGAACATTTCCTGCTTCTTCCTCCTCACAACAGCAGTCCAGTGATATTCCTGAGATGCTGCTCCCAGGGTCAGACGACCCTCAGGACTGGCATGAGAAACACATCGGGGGTCTGTAGCAGGAAGAGGGAGAACCATGTTGAAAGGGAGGATTGGCCAACAGGCATTGTTTGGCCTCCGTGAAGATATGCAGACAAACTCTTTGATATTCTTTAAAGCATCTTATGTGTTGTGCTGTCATTTTTCAGGCAAGCGTGTAGCTCAGCATGGAGCAGAGAAGATAGTAGGAGAAGGTGGAAGAATTCCCAAACAGAATGGCCTTCTTGGACAACCCAACCATTATCCTGGCTCACATCCGGCAGTCGCATGTGACCAGTGATGACACGGGGATGTGTGAAATGGTCCTGATTGACCACGATGTCGACCTGGAGAAATTCCAGCCCTCTTCGGTGAATGGGGACAGTGGCTCAGAAACGCAGGGCAACAACGGCGAGTCTCAGGGTTATGTATACTCCCAATCAGTCGATATTACCTCAAGCTGGGACTTTGGCATCAGAAGGCGGTCGAACACAGGTGAGCTTGTCGTGCGATTGCGTCAGGATCTCTGGAGCTTGAACCAGGAGCCTCAAAGCCTCAACCCACAACTGCATATGTTGAGAGTATAGAATTCAAGCCGAGTTTGCAGAACCTGTTCCTGAGAGTGGTAGGCAGTTTGAAGCTGCTGAATTGGCATGGGGTGGAGGGAGTCGTAAAGGCAGGTAAAGGCAACACGCACTGTTTAAATGGAAGATTTCAGGAAGTATATAAAACATTTCTTGGACTAGGCCAGTGGTGGCGAACCTATGGCACAGGTGCCAGAGGTGGCACTCAGAGCCCTCTCTGTGGGCACACGCAGAGTGACCCCACCCCCCACCCCCACCCCCACATCTACGCTGGCCTGGGCCACTAGGCTCGATTATCAGCATTAAACCTAAGACCTAGTTTTGGGGAAGCAGTGTAGGTGACACTGTTAAACGCTGTTAATTCACTGATTTTCATATGCTGAACTAAAGCACGATCCTTTACCTGGGAGTAAGCTTGGTTGCTGGCAATGGGGCTTGCTTCTGATTAAGCCCTCCTAGGGTCGTGATTCACCCATTGGAAGCATTGCATGGTTGCTTCAAAGCAAAGTCACCGACTACCACCAAGCTTACTTCTTAGTAACGCATGCCTTGGAGCCAAACGTTTTTTCTAAACTAAAACCTCAGTATTCAAGTTAAATTGCCATGTTGGCACTTTGCGATAAATAAGTGGGTTTTGAGTTGCAATTTGGGCACTCGGTCTCGAAAAGGTTCGCCATCACTGGACTAGGCTATTACATTAGATCTCAGTGTTTTTGGTGTTGTAATGTCTTCCTTCAGGGGAAAAAAATCTCATAGTAATTATAAAACGTATGTTGCAGCTATAAGAGGCTAATGCTATGTGTGTTTCGTGTGACCAGCCTACAAAAAGCAGCATGTATGTAGCTATAATCATCTTTCTGCCTGAAAATTCTAAACACATTGGCTTGGAAACTGTGAAGGGAGTGGATTCAGAGAATTCCTTTCCACTGCAGCTTTTGTACGCCCTGAAAGATTTTCCCTGGAGTTGGGGAACACATGGAGACAGCATGTAGAGTGAGCAGTGCCACACATAGTGAAGAACTGGAGGACGCGGACACACATGCTGTACACACATACAGACTCTTGCTGCATTCACAGAAAAGCTCATTCAAGTGATGGCAAGGGTTATTTCTGTTTCCCTTGAATGCTGTAGGTCTCTCACCCCACTACATCCCACACTGTTTCCAGTGGTTCCTCTACCTACAGCAAGCTGTAGATGCCTTAGCAGAGAATTCAGGAAAAACTCTCTGTAACTTGTAATTCATCCTCAGCAGCAGCAGCTGAACTGTTCATTTTTGGGGGGTTTTTTTCATGTGTCAGAGGCTCCCTTCTTGTTGGTTTGGTTGGTGGTTGAGAAATCACTCTTTCACCTTCTCTCTCCCACTCTGGTCCAGACAGCGATTTATTGCTGAACTCTTCATCAAACGCACATATGCTGTCCCCGAAAGTCTTCATAATAAGCAAGAGATGGGAGGGGACCCTGGGTCTGTTTTCTTATCAGCAATACAGACAGCTAAATTTCTGCGTTTTGGAGGTAGTACAACACCACCTAGAGCTCAGAAGAAAAATTCTGCTGAAATAAGCAACCTTGCTCAATTATGACTGGGAATCAGTGTTTGAAGAAAACAAAATAACCCAGAGCTGTTTTTAAAACTGCTGGAGGGGGGCAACTGCCCCCCACCCCACCCCCCACATTTACCACAACTAAGTACAAAGACAAAAGCTTATCAATGCGCCTTCACAAATAAGCCTGAGGCCTGCTCACCTTTCCTTTCCTACAGCATTCAGTGGTAAACGATGGCTGGCTACATACAGAGGAGTAACTGATTTAGGATCAGCCATAGTTTACCGTTGAATCCAAGCTGTCTGTCTGGCTTGCATTTGTCCTGGAAATCAGGATTCCAAACTCAAGTCGCTCTTCAGCATTGTTGTTTTTTTAGGGCAAGTGCAAATCGTAGTTGGCCGTTTCAAATGCAGTGCATCATCAGAGGAATGAATTGTCTCATGGAGAGAGGAGCTGGAATTGCCTGAGCCCAGCCCCACAGTCTTAGGCTGATTCTCACAGTGACAGATGTCTGAACCCACTCTGTACCGTAGTGTGGTACAGCTTGAACTTGGTTATTCCTGCAGCACAGTGCCGTGCTACTTGTTAACAAGAGCTTTGTTCGTGCATGCTCAGTACTTTTTGCTCGAGATAACAAAAGTCAACACATTTTAGAGCAACCTTGTTGGACCAGAGATCCAGCTTGTAAGATGGCGACTTGCTATTTTTTTTTTCCTGCATGCATCCATCTTTTCCCCTTTCTCTGCAGGATGAGCAGATGCACGGGTCAAACCATAGTGTCCTGCATCCTGTACAACAGTTGCATAGAAAAGGGAAATTTAGGAGGTGCAGATAACTATACAGGGATGAGAAAGAGGGGCACTTCTTGGACCCCCCCCCCCCTTCTGTGCAGCAGCTGGAGGCAAAAGAGTCACTGTTTCCCTTTGCATCTGGCAATTTTCTCCCTCCTGTCATATCCCCGCAAAATATATAAGATACAAAAGGTGGCTGAATTTTACACTGTCTTAAAACACGGAGAGCACGTTTATTCAAAAATAAGAGTCTCTGATTTCAGTTGGTCTTGGATTCATTGTATGCTTGCTTAGGAACTCATTTCTAGCTTAAGCTTTCTTAGTTGGTTGATAAGTCTCCCTCTCATTTACACACAAAAATATATATTTCATTTCCCACGGCCATTTCATTCTCTTCCTCTCTTTTATTCATCATAGCTGCCGTGCCAGTTTTTAGCAGCCTGTGCCTTTTGAGGCATTTTTCCTTATACCAGGTTATTAAATTGACATTTTTTGTCTCCCAAAATAAATCTGACATTAAAACATAGGGAGGATTTAAGGAGCCAGAGGAGATCTAGCCTTTCAGATGCCAATATTTCACCTATGTGAGCGTGTCCTGTTTGGAGACGTAGAGTTGAAAGATATGTAAAGAGAAAATGCTGTTCATTTTTAAAGATTTGACTAATGTTTGCAAAGATACAAATCATTTATTTTTACTACCTATAAACTGTTTCGGCACACCGAAGAAAAAGCGATGCTAATTTATATAGCGTTGACATTTTATAATTTTCATGATTTTTTTAGATAAAGGATTTTATATTTAAAACTTTAATAGTCTAGTCTGAGTTCATTTATCTTTAATTTTTGAAACGGGGAGAGTAATTCATAACAGTAATTTTATTCCTGTAATGTAATATTCACTTCAGTTCATTTGTGCATTAAAATTCCTTCAAGACCGTTATTAATGATTTATATAATGAAATGTCATATTAATCACAGAAGTTTTCACATTTTATTATTCTCTTCCATGTTAATACTATCTTTATGATCTCTATTAATGTTTTATATCCTCTAATTTCAATTATAAATCAAGAACATTTTCATGTTTTTGTTGGTATTTGCTTTTCAGGGGTGCCACCTTTAAAATTTTATGACTTCCCCCCCCCATCCTACATGTGCTGTATAAAACATCTTTATTCATAGAAAGGTAGTTAATTATGTCTTTGCTTATGGTAAACTTTCATTGACAAACTTATCATTATAATATTTCTTTTCAAGCTCAGAGACTAGAACGGCTACGAAAAGAGAGACAGAATCAGATAAAATGCAAGAACGTGCAGTGGAAAGAAAAAAACACATCCTACTCAGGTAAAAAAAAAAAAACCCCAAGAAATACTGTTCTTAATGATTTGCAAGGCTTTTAACATTGCAGTGGTTGTTTCGTTTACAAAATCATTGGTTTGTAAAAAAAATTGTAAAAAAGATAAAACAAATACAGTTGTTGCAGTCACACAGGGCAGAAGAAAATGGGGGGGGGATCAAATCTCTTTCGCACTGTGATCCAGGGAACTTTTGGGTCCTCAGTAATTTGCGGGGGGTGGGGGTCCCACCATGGGATGATCAAGAACAGTGATCATTCTTCCCTGAAGGGCTGCTCATAGTGTTGCCAGGTACCCCATTGCAACCGAGGTGAGGGTGGGGAGGAGATTCCCAGCTGGAAATTAATACCTCTGCCTGGTTGCCACTAGCACATGGACATCCTATCCAGTGACAACATTGCATCACTGAGGACTTGGGACAACATTGCATCACTGAGGACTTGGGAAATGCTCTGGTATTTGGGCAAAAACTCTATGGTAGAAGCTGTTTTTACCAGAGTTTCACCAGAGCACTTCAGGGCCAAGCTAAATGGAACATGGGAAACTCCTGAGTAGGGCCTCATATTTGAGTTTTTTAAACCTTTAGAGCTTGGCTGTAAGGGAATCCTAAGTAGCATTATCCCATGGTTAGTTTTGGAGACACGTATGTTTAAAATTTAACTAATGGATAAGGTGTGAACTTATACAATTTACGAAACCTGGTTTGCAACTAGCCAGTGTAACATCTGCCCTGGGCCATCACACTCCTCAGGAGATGGAACAGGGAGTGCAATTATATTTAGGATTCTGGAGATTTTTCAGCCCCTTTTCTCTCCTCCCTGGTGTGTGCTATTGTTCCAAGTGGTCCCAGACTTGCACAGGGTTTCAACTGGAGCGAAAGAACTCCACCAAACAGATGCCAGGCTAAACGGCAGCAGCAAACTCTGGAGATGTTCTCGAGGTCTGTGCCAGCTGAAGAGACAATAAAGCAACACCTCCCTAGAGTTTGCCAAGCAACAAAATTACATATTGAAACACTCGCTCCATGTGGTCAAGCCAATGAAATGCACGCCTGGAACTCCAGGGGGCATGATGCTTTCCAAAAAGGCACAAGAAAGAACTCTGTGCAGTGCCAGCGAGAACATAATTGCAAATAAGATTTCTTTTGTCTTTAAAATAAGCATAATAACTGGAACAAAGCCTGTCATATACCTAGCATGCATAATAGCATATTTGCTCTCTCAGTTTGGAGAGAGAATATAATTGTACTCTTCTGAGTTAACCCGTATCTTGCACGACCCTACTGGGTACCTTTTTTTTGTTCAGATGCCCGCACCTGCATGTCCTCCATCTCAATACCGAGGCAGGGCTTCTGGCTCAAAAATTAAGCAGAAGACGCGATTTAGTTGCAGAAGACATGACTTAGTTTTAATTTGGCAGTTTAACAAATGAAGCCCTCTTCCCCCTCCCGACAATGCCAGCTTTGGAAGTCCCCATTCAATCTGCCTCTGCAGCCGTTCCAATCCTCAGGAGGGGCAGCGTGTAAATCTTTGGGACGTGCACCAATCCAGGCAGGTGGAAGAAGAGCAGAGCTGGGAGCTGAGGGCAGGCAGATTGGATGCTGATCCACCAGCAGTGATTGATTGAGTTTGGGGGCAGCTTGCTACTGGAGCAGATGTGGCACCAAACCCACCCAGATTTAGAAAAGAGAGCCTTTATTGCTAATAGGCAAAAGCTCTACAGGTTTCAAGCTGTATTCGCCTTGATTTTTTAAAATTGTCCTTGTAAAGTAAGTAGGGCTTTCCAACTCCCACCACCCTTCCCTTCTCTTCTTCCATCCAGATATCGTTGCACTTGTTGTTATCCTTTGGGAGCTAAGACACAACATTTCTCTTTATCCAGGCCTCTGACTGAAAAATTCCATTTTTCCCTGATTTTATTGTTGTCTTCTAGCCTGAGGGTTGACCTGCGTTTTAGGCTGTTGAATGCTATTTTAACTGTTTTATGGCTCGTTTTTAACGCTGCATAATTCTTACGGTGGTAATTCTTTTATGATTTTGTGTTTCTTATGACCTTTAATGATGGCCTTACAACAATGTTATTTGTGGAAAATTATACAGTGCTTTCGCAGCCAACAAATTAGTTTACGATCAATCAAAACAAGCAACAATGGAAGAATCAGCCAAGGAAAACCAGCAATCGTTCAATCATAGCCAAAATATTTTTATAGTTCTTTCCATAAAGCCATTGAAATAAAATATCCTGGATTCTACATGTAGGAGCCAGATGAGCCTCCTTCCCTAAGTTTGGCACATTCGCTGAAAAGTCCCTGTCTTATATTTCTATTTGTACTGATCAAGAGGGAGCACACCAAGAGAGAGCAGCCCACTCTGAAGATAATCTTGATATTCAGGCAGATTATGAAGCAAGATAGTAGCTCTTAAGACCATCTATGGCTTTAAGGGTCTGTAGCAACACTATGAGTTGGGTTTAGAAACCAACTTGTAAACGGTGTAGACATTTCAAAACCAGAGCAGCCTGTTCCAAGTAGTTCACCCTTGTTTGTGTTGTAGTAGTCTAATCTGGAAGTCACCAGGGGATGTGTAATTACCAACTCACACATTAGGTGAATGACATTTTTAGGTGCCAACATGAAATTGACGCCCATCTGTGGGAATGTAATCTATAAAGGAACACATGTGCCTCTAAAGGATGGCATTGGCACCAGATGGACTGTTGGCTTGATGTGGCGTATGTAATTTTTCTTTAAAACCTTGTATTCTGTCTCTCTTCTTCATCCCAAAATATGCTATCTGTTTGCAGGCAGTGGAATACTGCAAACGTTTCAGTCTTAAGCAAAACGTCTGGCTTCTTCCTCCTGCTTCCCTCCCCTTTTGTGTGGACACTGTACTTATGCCTGGACGTGTCAATGTCTAGCTGCTGCTGACAGTTTGTTCTCCATTATCTTGTATTCTGGTCCTGGTTATAATATGTAAATATAGTGTGTGTTTTTTATTTCTGTGTTTTAATGTGGAGCTTGTGTGGATGTGGGTGTGGGTGTGGGTTGAAATGCAGACCTGTAGAGTAAGAAAGGGATGGATGATGGAAGTGTGATATGGTTGGATAGTGGCTTTACCCCAGGGGGTGGAGTGTACTTGTTTGTGGAAAAAGAATTTTGATGAGTGAGTTGCTATAGTATGAGGAATCTGTGTTCTTTGTGGAAATTATTAGCCTAAATGGCAAGTGAGAAAATAAGCCTTTTGTAGCTAGCTTTATTTAAGGAATTTGAGAGAAAGAAGAACTGTCCTGTTTGAAACCATTACGTTTGTGACCTTTACTGAAACTGCTAACTCTGTTATACTTTTCAACAAAGTCTGCTTGCGTTTAAGAGAAAACTGCTTTATTTAGAGTAAAGGGGCCCCTTTATCCCTCAACCACATTCTCATGCTGACCACTCCTTCATTCTAGCAAGTGTAGCTAAACTATCCTGTTCTTTGGAACTAAGAATTCTAAGGCAAGAGCCTTTGATGGCAGCTAAAATGAGTAGGAAACAATAAAGAAGGCAGGGAGGCAGCATAACATGCTTCAACCCAGAGCACTATAAAGATGAGCCTTTGCAGATGCTACATATAAGGGAGTCTCAGAAAAGAGCAAAACTTTACATTAACTCTTGCCTCTCCACACCCACCCACCCACCCCCCACCACAGTCTGGAGGCAGCCTGTTGTGCATATCTTAACATATTCTTTCCTTCTTTTTTCATGAACTGCAGTTGAAGAGCTAAGCTTGCTTTTTGAGAAGAAGAACTTCAAATTAAAGCCTCCACATGCTGTGAAACAGTCAATCCTTTCGGTCCGGCTGGAGCAGTGCCCCCTACAGCTGAACAACCCATTCAATGAATACTCAAAATTCGATGGCAAGGTAAGTTAGATCATTGCTCTTTTAAAAAAAAATTAAAGAAGCCGTGAGATCCCAATGTGGAAGATTGCATTGTGTTTTGAGTTGATATGCATTTCTGTTTTAAAACGCTGTTACTCAGTTTGCAGTCTTCGTCCGTTACTAATAACTTGTAATGGCAAGTTTTGTGAGCCATTTGTTCTGGTTTTAAGTCAGACCAGGGCAATCATGCTTGTCCTCTGGGAAAACATCATATGGAAATCTGAAGAAGTTCCTTTTTTTCAAACAAACCAGTCAGTTCCCTTGAGGTCTTCTGCTTTACCTCTATCATAAGAGTTTGATTCATTATCCACAAAAGGTGGGACTTTACAGTGGTTGCAGCCTCCCTGAGAGGCGCTGGTTATGTCTGCACTGGCTTTAAAGATTCAGGCTTCCATTCTCCAAGGTTGGTAAAATGAATACCCAGCTTGATGCCGGTAAAGTGTAATTGACTGGGGAAGGCAGTGGCAAACCACCCTGTAAACACAGTCTGCCTTGTAAACGTCACGATGTGACATCACCCCAAGGGCCAGTAATGACCTTGTGGCTTGCACAAGGGACTGACTACCTGTACCTTTACCCTTTTTAGCTTTAAAAATGCAGAGTCCATTTTTAACTCATGGAAATATTATTGATTGTTCAGCATCCTTACCGATCAAATCCCATTCCATACGTTGTCCAAAGCCAGCCAAACTAGCATCCATTATTTCTTGCACTTTTCTTCATTGCCAAAAGTGTTAGTACCTGCTGAGGGTTGTGGCTCAGTGGGTAGAGTTCAGTTTACCTGTAGAAGGTCCTAGGTTCAATCTTTGACCTCTCCAATTAAGACCTCTCAAGGGGCTGGTGTCGGAAAAGACCTTTCTCTGCTTGACATCCTGGAATGTTGCTGCCAGTCAGACCTGGAAACGCTGAGCTGGATGAAACAATCTGGACTTGTAACGAGGCAACTGCATGCTTTTATATGTAATAAACATTTCATGACATATCGGACAGCACTGAAAGGATTTTAAATGACAAGCAAACCTCTTTGCTAGTTCCCGTATGCATAATGGCAGCAAGGAAGGGAGGCCTCAGAAGCATTCCTAACAGATTATGTGGTGTAAAATACCCAAAATACATCATGTGGTCAGACAAATAATCTATATATATAAAATTCTATCAGTGCGTTTTTCTGCTGACAGGTAATCTCCCAAACTACTGGACCGACTGCTTTGAAATTATCACACAACGTCGCATTTGCGTGCGGCCAGGTTTCCATACTGTTTCCACACCTCTTGTTGTGTACATGTCACAACTGTGCCAGTTATTGTGTACATGCCACACCTGTGACAGTTGGAACCACAGTTCTGTTCCGCAACAGCGCCATCTGCTGGCCGTCAAAGCAACACCCTCTGATACAAGGGTAACAACCATGCCTTCCTTGAAAACCACTGGACATGGCCCACTCACCCTAGCGGAGGAAGGGGAAGGTGAGGGAGGGTCCAGGGGTCTGCTGGACCAAACGCTCTGAAATTTGAACACAATATAGCTCATTCCTCCCAGCGTGTTTTAAGCTAGGTAGTTCGCCTGCAAGGGAAGGGAGTGAAAGGGGCATGGCCCACCCACCCTACCAGAGGAAGGGGAATGTTAGGGAGGGACGGGGCAGGGTGCCATGCAAGGGAACGGGAGAGAGGGAGGGGAGCGAGGGGCCCCTTGCCCCTCCCTTGCAAGCATTGTGCTATGACACATGTTTGAACCATTCACTTCCCCTTTTCTTTCTTTTCCACTTCACCAGACTCAGCCACAGCAACGCGTGGCCGGGCCCGCTAGTATCCATATACACATCTAGCATTGGTCAAATAGTTATGGAAAATATTGGTGATATAATGGTGTTAATCATTTATATCACTCAGTGCTCCAAGTTCTTATTGAATAAGGGGCTGAACCCTTCAGTTACACTCCACTGAGTGCAAAGCACCTTCTGTTAGCTCAAGAAAGTAGGATACTCATAGCCATCATGCTGTCCCAACTCCCTAAAACTGCAGTTACTGAGAAACTGAAGTCGGTGATACAGTTTGCTGTTTGCTCCATAAGCAGAGAAGGCATGGGGCCAAGTCATGGCCAAATGTGCAATTCTAAGAAAGGGACCTTCAGCCAGTGTTTCTCGGTGGGGCGTAATTGGCAGTCCTGATATGTGACACCCAGGTCGTGAGGGCTTTAAAGGTCAGAACCTTGAACTGGCCAATAGGAAGCTTCTGAAGCAGTTTTAATAGTGGTATCACACAGGGATGGAGTGAGGGGGAAATGTGCCCGGTGCGCACGCCACGTGCCCCTCCAAGCCCCCGGTGCGTCGCACACACCCTTGGCGCTATGCCTCTGGTATCACATTGTGTAAACCACTAGTCCTTGTCAGCAAACAGGCAGTTGTGTTTTGAACTTCAGTTCCAAGGGTAGCCCCATACAGTGTACATTACAGCAGTCCAGCCTTGAATTTATAAAAATGTGCAAAATTTGTCTGTTGCTTCTTTATGGCTAAAAAGTGGTAATATTGTGTAAGCAAAGCCTTCGTTTTGAAATCTGAAGTTATAGCTGGCACTTTGCTCATGAGAAAGCTATCTGAAAACACAGGAAGAGCCATCATGGTTATGACAGTCTCGTTAGCTGCTGCACTGGCCTCAGTGTTTTAACTAGCTGGGTCATCTTTTCCAGCTTTCCCTGCATGCTCCTGAGTTTCAAGTATAACAAACCCATTCCCAGCTGAGCCATCATTACAGATATTACCCACCATAGAAAATGACCGCTGCCTTCCATTTGCATTGTGTCGTCTTTTCTTTTTCTAAATGGTAATGAGAATCATCTAGCATTTCTGTCGTTTCTGTACCAGAACCAATATGTGAATAATCCTGTCTCTGTTCTTGGGACTCTTCAGTATTTTTATCATTTTTAAACTTGTTTTGTTTTGTTTTTGCTTTTGAACATGCTAAGAGATGTGTTTTTCCACAAATATTCATAATTCTTTTCCTGGGAATAGTACATGCCTTATTTGCATAATTAACTGAGCCTCTGGAGTCTCTTGGGAAAGTGGTGCCTAATTGGGGAGAGATGGGGGAGTCTATTAAGGGGGGCTTTGGGGCCTAATTAAGCATGCTTTAAAAACCCTACTTAATTATGTATTTACTCCAGAGGCTGGGGTGACTCTCGAAATCCTCTTTTGTATTGGAACTAAAGCTTTGATTCTTTTTCCCCCCTTAAAAAAAATTTAAAATCATTATTTAAAAGTTTTCTCTCTCAACTCAATAGAGAAAACTGTACTTTGTGTTGCTCTGGGATTTTCTTTGCTAGCTTTACATGTTCAGTCTGATCCACTAATTCTAATCAGCTAGGTTCTTAAGTAAAATAACATCATTTTTAGTTGTTTTTACTAGTACAAAATATTTGCATTTGTTTAAAAGAGACAAAGCCACAGCGAAGTGTTGCATCTTGGTGGCCTTGTACGTGGCACCTTTCTGGAATGTGGCAGTTTCCCTAACAGAGGCAATACCGGTCGGCAACCACTTTGTAAAAGTAGATAAAGGTCATCTTACACGTTTTGTGGTTGCTTTCATCTAGTGGCCCTCCGCGTCATAGTATTTGCCACCACCAGGCTTATGCATATATTATTCTTAAACATGGGAAGCAGTAAATCTGAATACTTATCATCTCAGTCAGGACTGGCCACACACCAGGATGTCAAACCACTGTTTGGGTTAGCTGTGATCAAATGACATCTGCGTTAATGGTTAAAGCCATTTCTCCACCTCCTTTCTTGCATACCGTGTTGTGGAGGATGAGCTGGGCAAGGCAAAACCACAGTTTCCACTGTAGGCATGAGATCCTAACCTCAGTTAAAATCCAGTAAATACAATAAAGAATATAATAAAATGAAACTGACTTGCAAATAATTTAAGTACCTGATGGCTTGATTGTGAAGAACAGCTTTGCACAGTTTGGGTCTGGGGGCGGGAATGAGAGAAAACGTGATTTTTAGATGCCATCTCCTCAAACCTTCTTTTTTTAAAAAATCAACACTTTCTTTGTTAGCAACTGTTTTTTAACAATGAAGCTGGGGGAAGGGATAATTCATGAGTACTAATTGCTTGGCTGTTAATTTTCATAAGTGTTGATAGAAGCAGTTCCTTAAATTAAACTTTATTTAAAATGTATCAAGGGAAATATTCCACAATGTCGGGCCTGAAGTGAAAATTAATATGAATGCTGTGGCAATTAACACGTACTGGTTAATAGCTTTTAGCAGCATTTTGGGATGATAGACCTTAAATACATTTTTCGCATGCTGCTCTTGTACCGGCTTCGTTCCACTGTATGTCTGGATAATTATGAACAAATGCTTTATATTCTTCAATTGCAGATATTAAATAGTTTTCCTGAAAGAAAAAAAATCCCACACCAGATAAAGAATGGAGAAAGGAAATACACGGCAATATAACTGATAGATAAAACGCATCTGTAAGATGTTTGTTTGATTAAAAACCCACCGTGCAAAAAGTGAAAGGCTTTAATTTGAATTTCACATAATAAAACATTTCCAATCTGAATGGGCATATCAGAATTAATGATAATATGCTATTTCTGAACCTCGGGTAAAGTACTTTCACCACTTGTAGAAATCTGAAATTTGATAATCTGAAAAATCACTTTTTCAAAAGGCACCATGCTATACTGAATTCTTAAGGTACTGACACACTTCATAGAAAGTTGAAGTTTATTCATGGAGGGGGAGAGTTAGTCCACAGATTGTGATATTGCCTGGGCCTCTCTTTTCTGGGACAAAATAATGTAGTTTGAAAATGACTCCCCACCACTATCTCTCTCTTTTACAACACAGGACGTGACCAATCTCAATAAAAGCCTGAATGTTAACAATTTATTAATTATCCATAACTTTTATTGTATGTTTTTATTATGTTTACTTTGTAATCCACCTCAAGCAGGTCTCTTGGAGAAACATAGAAATTTTCCAGATTTCCCAAATAAATAAGTACAAAGCCAGAACTCCCATTTCACAATAAGCCAAAGCACATATAGGCAACAGTGAGCTGTGAAAGTCCCCTCTTATTGTGGAAGAAAATGCTTCTTCTTGTGTCCACATACGCACATCCTAAACAATGAAAGGCTAAGAAAGGAATGTCCCAATGACGAACAGTCCACCAGTGGGTGGAGGGCTCATGGTGGGGACATTCAATTTCTTCCCAGCCCGCAGAGCAGCGGCGCCGTGGTCCCATAAACTCTCCCACCTCCCCTAACCCCCAATAGCCATAATGCCTGGTGTCCTCCCCCTGCCTTCCCCTCACTCTCCAAAGCAACGTTGGGCCTGCAGAAGGCCCAACATTCCCCCGTCCTCTCCCCACAAATTAAGTGGCCCTCAGCCCTCCACCCCATTCCTGGAGCCACTGGTCTGCAGACCCAGCAAAGCCCTCCCACCTCCATACCCCAACCATCCAAATTCCACCCTAACCCACACCTTTCAACCGTCCCATCACTCCAAGCCTTCCCTTTCAACCATTCCCCCACCCCAGCCCTCACCTTGCCACCCTCCCCCACCTTTCCAACCTCCCCCCAACCAAAGTCACTCTGTTCCCTCCTACCCCAATCCACCATCCCAAACTTCACCTTGCCATCTTCCCCCACCCCAAGCCACACCTCTCCAAACTCTCCACCAGCAAGCAACCGACCCAAAACCAGGTAAGTGGCCCGCGTCATGCTGGAATCAAGAGTGGGGGAGCTACAGTGCTACTGAAGCCCATGGGGGGGGGAGTTGCTTCCTCTTCTTTACTTTTCCTAGAGCCCATTGCATCTCCCCTGCAATGGGCTTTGCTGCTAGTGTATTATAATTTTGGTCCAGAAGATATGGGAAGAGTCACCCATTGGACAAGCTGCCCGCCCCGCTCCCCATGAGCAGAAATGCCAAGGTGGATTATATTTCTGCTCTTGCCCATGTTGGTGTCAGTTTTTCAGGCAAACTGAACTAACGTTCTGGATTGCGTGCCTTAGGAGTGTTATGCAATATAAGATTAAAGAACTCTAATCTGTGTTGCACTCCAAATAGAAAATTTGAAATTGGGATCCATACCTGCCAGCCTTAGGGTGGGCCCAGTCGGACTGCACTGAAGAGGACCCCACTGGCATTAGAAAAAGGTTTCTCTTTCTCTTCCCCCTCCCCATCATACTGAAGCCTGCGTAGTTCTGCTACCTAGTCTATTGTCTTCAAGGAGCAGTGGGGTTTGCTAGGGAGGGGAGGAGGGAAGGGGAGTGTGCCACAGAGGGATCAATTACTTGAGTAGAGTGAGAGCATCGGCATGTACCACTCATTGATTTTTTAAAGTACATAATGCTGGATGGTGAGCTAATTAAAATATTTCAAACAGAGGCCTGTTAGCAGTTGGTATGATATCTGTTCTAAATCAGCGTTGGTGATCTGGATTAATCATTAGGCTAAATATGACGTAGAGGCGGACCTGGGCCCAAGTGGGGTCCTATCAGAGACCTGCATGTAGATAAGCAATAAATTTATCTACCCCAACTTATAACTGCCATAACTCAGAATATGACAGCTGTTAAAACTTTTTGCTAACCATCCTTTTCTCAGATCGGAAACAGTTTAATTGGTTACCTGTTTGTTTCAGAGCCTAATTGAAAGTACTGGCACATACATCAAAACCTCTGTAATCTGCCACTGGGCTATCTCAGAGAGTATCCTTCGCAGATGACTCCTTGTTATCAGCCAGGGGCAGGACCTTTTCTATGGTGGCCCCAGAAAAAATAGACCTCTTTTCACCCAAAAGTTCATTTTGACGTCTCTTCTTTTGCTTCTTTCTGAAAGCAACTGGAAATATTCTTAATCTTCAGTCTTTCAGGTGCTAAATTCTCATTTTATGGTTGGAGATAATATCAGTTTTAGTTTTTAGGAAGATTTTTAATGTTCTTAATTATTGTGGTGTTAGGTAAACTTCTCTGAGCCTCAGCTGAAAGAGTATACAAAGTTATAACGATAAATCGGGAGGAGGCTGGAGTGGGTGAGTCTTCTCACTAGTAAATTGTTGAAATGTAAAGAAAAAGGTTTTGTTTGAGTGTAGGGGAATTAGGTTTAGGGCGTATCAAATAATACTAATGTTCTTGTTGTCGGTACTATCAACTGCCTGGGAGCCATGATTGGCTGCAACATCCTATTGGTTGCTCCAGCGCAATCCTAGATTTGCTGCTATGTAACGTGTGAAATAGCACAATCTTTTAAGCTTCTTATTCCACTATATGCCAAAAGTTCAGACAGGAATGTGGGGGTGGGGGGGGGGGTAAAAGGTAATTTTAGAAAGCATCAAAATGATGTTTAATTTTAGACCATTTTAGACCATACATTTCCAATAGCAACTGTCATTAATGTACTGAAATGCCAAGCATATATAGTGTTCTTTATCAGTGCCACTGTAGCTTATCTATCAATATGGCAAATGGTCTACATGCTTATGAGGTGGCAGTGTTGATTGCCAGCATTATATTTCTATAAAGAAAAATTCTATATTATGAGACAGGGAAAATGATTTTTTTAAGCGTCAAGTTAAAATAACCATACTGCTTTCTTTTTAATCTCAGCCTCTTTACCAAAACTGAAAAAAAAAATCCCTTGCTAATCCTTGTTCTGCCACATCTTGGAGAGCATCCGGTATAGTCATGGTGCATATATCAAAAAGGCTGAAATAGTTTTATTAGGTTTTTATTTAAAATATTTCTATCCCAGAAGAAAATATCCCAGACACTAAAGCCATGACATATTTTTAAAGCAGCAACTATAGGCATTTCAAACAGTATCAGCGATCAGAAGCATACTTCCAAGAGGAAATGGACAAACTTCACCAAACAAGGCCAAGCAATATGTGATAGGGGACACCCATTAAAAAACAAAAGCTGATAGCAACCACAAGATCATAGAAGCCCCAGTTCAAATCAGGGAGGTGATATTTTAGCCGCCAACCTCACATTCCTAGTGCGGATCTTGTTACCCAGTTGCCCAGTGGTGCTGTTAAACAAGAGCAGCCGTGCTAGATCAAACCCATGGGAGTTTTAATTCAGTAGTACCCTGTTGCACAGAGCTTTTGGAAGGTTCATGAGCAAATTAAGGAGACCAAAGCCTTCTCATGTCCCCCCCCCCCCCCCCGGCCACGGACTGGCATTCAGGTAATCACTGCTTCTTAACATGGAGGTTCCAAGTATTATCAATTGATGACCCTGCCCTCCCTGAATTTTTCTGATCCCCTTTTGAAGGAAACTAAATCAGTGACTGTTACTGTAACCTTTGGTAGTGCATTCCACATGTTAATTACTCTCTGAGCAATCCAAATCTGCTGCTCATCAAGTTAATTGGGTGCCTGCAAGTGCTAGTGTTATGGCCAAGGGGAAAAAAAGGCCTCTCTTTCCATCTCATATATAGTCTTCTAAAACTGTTTCATGTTCCCCTATCAGTGGTGGCGAACCTATGGCACTCCAGATGTTCATGGATCAATTGGCCATGGTGGCAGGGGCTGATGGGAATTGTAGTCCATGAACATCTGGAGTGCCATAGGTTCGCCACCACTGCTTGATTTTTCCTAAACTGAAGAGCCCTAAACTTATTCTTTGCACACAGAGAATGTGCTCCAATCCCTTGATTTTTTTGGTTGTCCTTTTCTGCACTTTCCCCAGCACCAACGTCCTTTTAAAAATATAGGGACCAGAATGGCTGAACTGTTCCAAATGCAGCTGCACACGGTCATGACAATACTGTCTGTTTGGTTTCCAGTCTCTTTACCAGTACTCCTAAGAATAGAACTTGGCTTTGCAGCAGTGGTGAAGAAGACGAATTCTGGTCACAGGATTGTTAGTAAAGGGGGGCTTCTGCATAGGATGGGCCTTGGGTGGTTTCCCCATTGCTGATGTAGCTACAGATAAGACACAGCAGCAAGAGGGCATCCGTGTGATCAGTTTCCCTTCAGGTTCTCAGCTGCAGGCACCCAGCAACACCACCATTCCTCAAGCTACCCCCGCTTTTGCAATCAAAAAACCTCAACACTAGAATATTGTCATGTTGATATACCATTGTAACAAGAGGTATAGTTTGTTATGTGAATTCTCGGCTTGTATTTTTAAAAAGTCTGTAACTCTTTCAGTTACAAAGATGTGCCTTTCCTCTTACTTCTCTGAAAGGAAAGAGGCTGGAGACTTAATTGTTTTTTAAAATGAAAGTTGAATATTCACAGACCTGTTATACCTGTTTTTACAATGGGTTATATATTTAATGATATTCTAACCATAGTTTTTTTTTTAATTAAAAGCCCCCCTCCACAATGGTGTGTGTGTGGGGGGGGGGTGCGGTGGGGAGATGCTTGCCACAGGGACAGGGTCATGGAAAATAACTGCCAAATGAGCGGAAAAATCCAAAATTTTATATTCCCACAACAACCATCTAGGGTTTACTACTGTCTTTCCCAAAATTTTGAAGCAAAACAAGTTTGAGAATGACTGAAGTTAGGGAAATCCCAGGAGGCACAGGAATGCACCACAATGATGTAGGGAAGCAGGAATAAAACCTAACCCAGATTCTCACAGTTCTGAATAATTTGGTGTTTAAAGACTTAGCCATGTCATTGCTCACCCCCAATTCTAGGTAATTTATGAATAGATTAAATAGCACCAGTCCCAAAAACAACACTGCCTGCTTTGCTCCATTGTGCTTCCTGTTATTTAACCTGTTTCTAATTCACAAGAGGATCCATCCTGTTATCCCATGACAGCTAAATGTACTCAGGAGCCTTTGATGTGGGATTTTGTCAGAGGCTTTTTGGAAGTAGAGTTATAAAATGGGTTGGATCCAGCCAGCTTTTTCACCCAGTTTTATCCAATTCCCCTCTGTATTGCATCCCCCATGACATATGTCTTTTGTACCTGTATGGCCTTTTTCAGTGGTCAAAGATGCTCCTTCTTTTTTTAAAGAACCAGCAACAGTTTGGATTCACCAGGGCCTGCCCATTCAATTTAGGAGCCCATTGCCAAGGGGAACAGAGATGGAGGGGTAGCAACCATCTCTGTCATCCTTACGTTCAGCAGCAGACCCAGGAAATGCTTCGCAGGCCCAGTGGGTGGCCCCAGAGCATATCTCCAAGGGGCGGGGGGGACATGCACCAGGCGCATGCCCCTGTGGGGGTGTGGCGGGGGGCGGAGGACGCACCAGTGCACCGGGCGCTTTCCCCCTTGCTACGCCTCTGGGTGGCCCACAGGGAAACTGTTCCTTTCGTTCATCTGTGTGCCACTTGCACACATTGCCTCACTGCTGCATTAAACAGGGCAAGGAAAGCAGGCACCATCTTATCTCGCAGCTTCAGCAATACAGGAAGGAGGGCAGCTGCCAGTTTGGAGGGCAGGAAGGAGGGCAGCTTCAGCAATACAGGAAGAAGTGAGAAGAGGCCAAAGAGGACAATTTGCGGGGCATTCTTGCCTAGAGTACACAAAAATCTTGAGCTGGCCGTGGAATCCTGTGCAACACCAGTCAGGTCACATTTCCCCATGTGTTTGTTAATCTTCTCAGACCACTCCAAAACATTGGCATGGCAGGGTGTCTGTTTACAGAAACCATGCTAAATCTTTGTTCATCTGTATGCTTAATTATTTTATTGTTAATAGCAATTTCCATCAATATACCTGGAACTGACATTAAACTGGCCTATATTGTCCTGGGTCTCTTCTAAATCCTTTTTTAAAAAAGTAAATGTAATGCTATGTCTTCCAATTCAGTTTTTGCATCAAGTTGCTTATTTTTGTTAGAAAATTAATTGTTCAATATTTTAGAAATCAACAGTTCCATTATAAACCCTCAGTTGCATGCCATCCAAACTAGTGACTTGATAGTTTTTAAACTTGTTCTTTTTATCTTGATTCTTTCAACACGACTAACTCCAGGGTGGATGATTGGCCCACATTTTCCTCAGTGAAACCAGAGGCGAGGAATACGTGTGATTAATCTTTGGTCTTCTGACAGTCCCACATTGGGACTGCGCAGACTTGCCGCTGGAGATGTTATTTAGCTAAACCAGGGGTCTGCAACCTGCGGCTCTCCAGATGCTCATGGACTACAATTCCCATCAGCCCCTGCCAGCATGGTCAATTGGGATTTGTAGTCCATGAACATCTGAAGAGCCACAGGTTGCAGACCCCTGAGCTAAACTTTCACTAGGAGGCCTTTTGCACCAGAGCCGTTGCAAACAGTTCCTGTCCACACAGCCATGTGCTCTGGTATGGCTGCACCGCCCCCCTTCTCTCAGTTCCTTCTCTGCCATCAATGGAGTTGGTCCTCTTTAGGAAGCTTCCTTTACTATTTTTTGTCAATCAAACTGGTTCTGGGGGAAAGAAATATTCACAGTTTAGTGACTTTACTACCCTCAGTCTGGTAGTTCATCTTTTCCAGCTACTTCTTTAAAAGAAATCCCCCCCCCCCCCACTTTCCACTTTAGTACAGCAGATTGGTTGGGCTTACTATTATGGCCCAAGAGAGCCTCTTTAAAAAGTGCACTCAGTAAAAATGACGCAGACAGATGATCACAATCTCTGTTTCCTTTGCTTGGGTGAGGATCATAACATGTCTGCTTGTAAAGCCTGTCAGAAGTTTACCTGAAGACTAGGAGTGACCACACTTCAAAATTAGAAGCGGCGCTATGGGAGAAGGACCCCCCCTTTCATCCGAAGTTGCACAGAAACCTACCCCTGCTCCAGAGCATCCCTCAGAGTCCTCTTCATTGGTTTCAGTATGGCTGGTTCCATCTGGTTCCATCTGCTCAAAGGTCCAAACCCCATCAGTGCTGATCAAGCTGTTCTTCCCCTCTGGTTCTGTGTGCTGGAACTGCCCACTAAGCACTCTGAGGCTAAGCATAAAGAGAAACACAGATCAGTTCTGAAAGCAGCATCAGACACCAGGTTTGGCACCTGCGCCGTCACTGGAGATACAGGAGATTGTTCCTCTGCCCCAAGCACTTGCTATCCTTCTCCAAGAGATAACATGAACCAGAATGGAAAACTTTGCCAGTTCTGGGACAATGTTGGATCCAAGGTGGCTTCTGAGGATCTATGGACACAAGCATCTCATTCAGTGCCATGACCCCCATTTTTTATTTCCCCTGTGTATATTGCCAAATTGGAGGGGGGGGGCACACAATTATGGCCCTATGCCCAGGTCCAGTTCAGGGTTGGCAACCTCCCGAAAGGTCTGTAGCTACTGTGGCCTTGGCTACCATCTCAAGATATCCTCCTTCCCCCGTGCCAGAGACCAAGGCTGAAGAGGTGGAAGAGGTTGTTCTCAGATCCAAGATTAGTTTGGACATTACTTTAGATCCAAGATCTGATGAAAGAGTGGAGAACCCAGTTGCTATTTCCCCCACCAAAGACCTGAAGATGTATGGAGTGCAAATGTTCCACACGGGTCAGTTGCTGGATATTGAAGGAGCCACCTTTGAACAAGATAAGCTCCTCAGTAGGCTGTACTGTGACTCTTCTGGAGACATCGTCTCCCCATGTTAGAAGGCCTCGTGGACATTATCCAAGAAGTATGGCAAAACCAGCTCTATTGCAGCTATCTCACATCACATTTGTAAGATCAAACAAGAAGCTGCTTCCTTTCTGTCCACACATCCTCCTCCATATTTGCTTATGAGGGAGGAGAAGCAACCCTGAGGCCACTAAGTGTTTGGTTGACAAAGAAGGTAGGAAGCTAGATGTTTTAGAAAGGAAGACCTACTCAGCTGCACTAGGCCTGTGAGTTTCTGACATATCAAACCATCAACTCTTTCTATGGAAAATGTTGTCTTTCCATTTTTGGAGAAGAACTGTCTGTTTTCTCTGTCCCATGCCCACCTCCCTAATTGTCTTTTCTTTAACCTGGGAAACTCAGAATTGTTCAGCCTTTCCTTTTAAGGACTTTGTGCCTCTCCCTCCTCTATCAAATTCAGCAACTCTCTAGGTAAGACTATGTTTGACAACAAGTTCCGTTTCCCTTTTTGTTTCCTCTTCCTTCCAGTGATACACAAAGCACGTTACTACGCAACACTGTGTGAGCATTTAGCTGCAATTCATTTTAATTGTCCTGATGAAGTTAAAAAGTATTAGTGTCAGATAAAGACTTATCACGGTTGTATGATTTAAAGTTGGGGCTTCGGAAAGCAGGCATGTGTTCCGGCAGCTGTTTATACAAGACACTGTCTCTTTTGACAGCAGTTAAAAAGTATGGTTGCAGTAATCAAATTGCAATGCCAGCCTCTCAGAGGCTAGCGCCAGATTGAATTAAATATATATGCGTCTATGTATAATATATATAAAGATTTATGAATAGACAGGAGTGTTTATTTTTTTCAAATCCCTACCTATTTTTAACTATTTAGGGCCTCGAATAAGCATATTCCACCAACAACAGAAAATTGCCTAAATCTTTTGATGCTGTTGAGAATGACAGTCATCCTGTTGATAAGCATGCAGAGTTGAAATGGTTAAGAGGTTGGCGCACCTTCCCTGGGGGAAAGCTGAAGTGTTTGGGACTTCAGAATTTAGGAAGAAAAGGCGGTTAAGAAGAGGGTGAGGAACAGGATAAAGATGTATGTAATTATCAGTTGTGTGGGGAGAATTAATGGAGAAAATTTTCTTTCCTTGGTGACACTCGAACGCAGGATTGCTCAATGATGTGCGTTGACAATTAGTTGGGGGCTGGAGGTATCTCTGCTCAGAATGCAGAATTCACCCCCACAAGATCTGGTGATAGCAACTAGTTTACATGGCTTCCAAAAAAAAGGATTAAATGCATTCAGAAAGGATAGGTCTGTGGAAGACTGTTAGGTGTGGTGGCTGAACGAAACCAAAACATAACAAGTTGTGGAGAAACAATATATAAAAAAATACATATTATCAAAAGTGAATGCAAAATATCTCTGTCTACATAAAATACCAAGACAACTTGGAAATGCATGACCAACAAAATACCTTTGAACACTT